>NC_133326.1:579219269-579404839 GCF_042186555.1 Aquarana catesbeiana | reverse complement strand
ACTATATTGTACATTACACACACCTGCACTATATAGTACATTACGCACGCCTGCACTATATACACTATATTGTACATTACACACGCCTGCACTATATACACTATACTGTACATTACACACGCCTGCACTATATACACTATATTGTACATTACACACGCCTGCACTATATACACTGTATTGTACATTACACACGCCTGCACTATATACACTATATTGTACATTACACACCGCCTGCACTATATACACTATATTGTAACATTACACACGCCTGCACTATATACACTAATATTGTACATTACACACGCCTGCACTATGTACACTATATTGTACATTACACACGCCTGCACTTCATTGTACATTACACATGCCTGCACTATATACACTATATTGTACATTACACACGCCTGCACTATATACACTATATTGTACATTACACACCACCTGCACTATATACACTATATTGTACATTACACACGCCTGCACTATGTACACTATATTGTACATTACACACGCCTGCACTTCATTGTACATTACACATGCCTGCACTATATACACTATATTGTACATTACACACGCCTGCACTATATACACTATATTGTACATTACACACACCTGCACTATATACACTATATTGTACATTACACACGCCTGCACTATATACACTATATTGTACATTACACACACCTGCACTATATACACTATATTGTACATTACACACTCCTGTACTATATTGTACATTACACACGCCTGCACTATATACTACATTACACACGTCTGCACTATATACACTATTGTACATTACACACACCTGCACTATATACACTGTATTGTACATTACACACTCTTGCACTATATTGTACATTACACACGCCTGCACTATATACTACATTACACACGTCTGCACTATATTGTACATTGCACATGCCTGCACTATATTGTACATTACGCACTCCTGCACTATATACAATATATTGTACATTACACATGCCTGCACTATATTGTACATTATATACTCCTGCACTATTATACAATATATTGTACATTACACACTCCTGCACTATATACACTATATTGCACATTACACACTCCTGCACTATATACAATATATTGTACATTACACATGCCTGCACTATATTGTACATTATATACTCCTGCACTATATTGCACATTACACACTCCTGCACTATATTGCACATTACACACACACTCCTGCACTATATTGCACATTACACACACCTGTACTATATGCAATTGGCTACACCCACTGTTCCCCGCTGCGTGTGCCGCATTACTACTCCCTTAGGGCACACAGAGGTGTCCCAGGTATTTTACATTCTCATAGTGTATGCTACAAAAACAATGCCAAGCCCCGCTGAAGTGTTCGGGTTTGGCTCGAAGAAAAGGTGGCAACCCTCAGGGGAATCCACCAACTAGTTGTGATGATATGTACGGTTTTACTAACACATGTCAAAGTTGCAAAATTGTGCTTAGGCTTTTAAGATTTGTTTTACCCTTAGCTGTGAAGGGGTTAACTACTAGAAGCCAAGCCATTTTTCTCCTTCAATGGGTTGAGAAACAACACAGTGTACAGGGGCCATCGAAGACCGCAGGATTGAGCACCAGAGGGATCATCTGTGGGGTAAGCTCATTCCTGTGATGCAGTGAGTGTTTCCCATCACGTACATTTCTATGGAGAAGGATTAAGCCGCCCTTATTCCCGGACAGCCAACCCACAGAACCTCCTCCGCTCCTCTCATAACAAAGCAATCACGTGACAAGCTCCAGTGCCCGGCCGCATCACGTGACTTTAGACGAGCTAAGTTTGCAGATTCGGCGCTCTGCTGCTATGATTAAGTCAGTATATAAAGAGATCGGACTGCTCTTTTCTTATAGAAATAATAACTTTGCATTTTTTTTTATGATGTTGGAGTTATTTAGAAGTAAATGAGAGAAAGACATTTCAATGTGTAAGGTGACGGAGGCCAGCGAATGTGCGGATGTGAATGTACAGCGGGCGAGGATTGCGCGGTTGTTTTGATCTGAGTTGGCGGACTGAATTTGATAGAGAGGGATCGGTGTACTCTGACACCATGGACAGGCCTGCCAGGTGGGTGATGGTGGAGGGTAGTGAGTGCCCAGAGTGCTGAGCTGATCCAGGAAAATGGTAGATGTGGAAGGATAGAGCTGTTGCTGTCAGGTTCATCTCCTCGCCTATGGGGAAGTGAATGAGCTTTGTATAGGTCAGTGTTTCTGTGAGTATGTACAGTGTGTGAATACACTTAGGTGTGCACAGTACTGCAATGTACTGTACAGCCCCCCATCCTTCTACCTGACAGGACAGTGTGCAAAATAGGGGACTAGCTTGTAGAAAGTACAACGCCTGCCCTCTCTGGTAGTGTGCACGTATGTTGGGTGTTCCTTGCTGCAGTAAAGCCAAAACGATATAATATCCCCACAAATTGTGTATGTATTGATAGTGCATTCATTCCCAAAAAAGAGAAGTACAACGCAGGGAGAAGGTGGGCTGGATGCAAAGCTGGTAGGAAGAAGGAGCAGGCTAGACATCAGAGATGGTAGGCAGAAGGTAGGGTTGCCACCTCATCCCTTTAAACCCAAATGCATATGAATTACACAGGTTCTGTGACTAATTCAATGCAGATAAGGCACCAAGTGAATTTTATTACCACCTTCATCAGCCACAGAACCTATGTAATTCATATGTGTTTGGGTTTAAAGGGATGAGGTGGCAACCCTAGCAGAAGGAGCAGGCTAGACATTGGAGATGGTGGGCAGAAGGAGTCGGCTAGACATTGGAGATGGTGGGCAGAAGGAGCCGGCTAGACATTGGAGGTGGTGGGCAGAAAGAGCCGGCTAGACATTGGAGGTGGTGGGCAGAAGGAGCCGGCTAGACATTGGAGGTGGTGGGCAGAAGGAGCCGGCTAGACATTGGAGGTGGTGGGCAGAAGGAGCCGGCTAGACATTGGAGGTGGTGGGCAGAAGGAGCCGGCTAGACATTGGAGGTGGTGGGCAGAAGGAGCCGGCTAGACATTGGAGGTGGTGGGCAGAAGGAGCCGGCTAGACATTGGAGGTGGTGGGCAGAAGGAGCCGGCTAGACATTGGAGGTGGTGGGCAGAAGGAGCCGGCTAGACATTGGAGGTGGTGGGCAGAAGGAGCCGGCTAGACATGTGCAGGTGCCTGACGTCCTCCTTATAAAAAAAGCAATGACGTCAGTATGGATGCCAGTGGCTAGAAGGCTGTAATGGTGCACAATGAAAACCTGTGGCTTTGTGTAACAAAAAGGCAGGATTGATCCTGCTGTTGTCTTGTATACAGTTTATGAACAATTTTTAGCTATTTTGCCAAGGCACCCCAGGATGCCTGGGTACATTGATTGTCTAGCCAGCCTTTTCCAATCAAGCTGGTGGGCAGGAGAGGCGGGCTACACAATGTAGCTGGTAGGCAGAAGGCACAGGCTGGACAATGTAGCTGGTAAATGGGAGGGGTGGGCTGGATAATAGAGATGATTGGCAGGAGGGGTGGTTTGGACAAAAGAAAGAAACCGGTGCAAGGGAAGCCTTTAACTGCAGTAAGGAAAAACAGTGACATTTTATTAAAACTCACTTAATACATTGCACTCACAAGCAGGGGAAGGCTTGAGGAAAAGCCTTCAGCAGCACAACATGATCTTTGTCAGTGTGGATCCTGTCAGTCCCGCTCAGTCCTGATCAGGGAGAGTAGTGAAATCCTCCCGATGTTTATGGGAACTCTATCCAGGAGGAGAACCAATACCGGCTGCTGTCAGGCTTGATCCCACCCTGCAGAATGTTGTCGCACCTTAATCTAGTGCCGTGCAAGGACATGTTTTTGTGATATCCTCCCTTTCATCAGGAGGGGCATTTTGGACAACAAAGCTGCAGGCAGGAAGGCTTTGCAGCAGAGATTGTAGACGAGATGAGCAGGCTGGACAATGAAGATGGTAAGCAAGAGGGGCAGGCTGGACAAAGTAGCTGGTAGAGAGTATGGACAGACTAGAAAAAAGGGGTGGTAGGCAGGAGGAGCCAGACAATGTAAACCATAGGAATAAACAATTATGAACCATGTATGTTTGCTTCAACTAAAGCCCTGCCATACTTGCTAACAGATGTGATACAAAGCAGGAAATCTGAGAAAATCTCAGTGGTGACACAGACAGTACTGGAAACCTTACAGGGATTCTAACCTTTACTCTTTCCAGAAAGAAAAAAGTTTTGACTGGAGTTAGGTTTTCATGTTTTCATTGTATAGACTTATTTTATAATCCTTGCTGTGTTGACTCTCTTTAATTCTGGATTGCTATGTGTTTTTTTTTTTTTTTTTTATCTTTCTCAGGAATAAGAAATCAGTTGATTACTCTCAGTTTTTAGATCTAGAAAATGATGGTAAGTTGGCTATGCCCTTTACCTTTTTTCCTCTGATAGAACTAAATAAACAAGCTTAAAGTAAGATTCTTACTATTTTTTTTTTTTTTTACATTGTTTAGTTCCTGATGGTACATAGTAGAGCTGCATGATTAATCATTAAAAAATTGTTATCGCGATTCAACCCCCCCTCACGATCTTAATACAGCATTTCCCTGATTCATGTCAAAAGAAGAAAAAAACTCAGCCGGCAAATGTTTATCAACAGCAATAAAGATAAACAGTGTATCTATCTTGGTTCTTTTAGATCAAAGGAATGAACTTCCGTCTGTAAATGAAGGCAATTTAACTTAAAGCGGAGTTCCACCCAAAAGTGGTATCCTTTCCCAATTCCGGGAGCCTCAGCTGCGGCTATTGACGTCACGGCTGGGGCTCCCTCCTCCTCTCTCCTCCTTCCCCTGTCGCAGTAGGGTTCCCAGCGTGCAGTCGAAATGCTACACTGCCAGGTACCGTTTAGCTGCGGCAGCACTCGACAGCTGATGGAAACGTCAGCTGCGGTGCCGACATCGCTGGACTCCAGGACAGGTACGTCCTATTATTAAAAGCCAGCAGCTGCAGTATGTGTAGCTGCTGGTTTTTTTATTTTTATTTTTTTTGGGGACCTCCGCTTTAAAGACTAAACCTTTTTTTGACACTTATTTACAAGTTAAAATCAGTATTTTTTGCTAGAAAATTACTTAGAATCCCCAAACATTATATATATAGATATTAATTAGGGTTGTCCCGATACCACTTTTTTAAGACACAAGTACACACAAGTACAAGTACCGATACTCTTTTACAAGTACTCGCCGATACCGATTACAGATACTTTTTTTTTAATGTCATGTGATAGTGGCACGTGTGTCAGTGGTTTTTGTTTTTACAATTTTATTTTTTACAATTATTTTTTTTTTAATTATTTTTTTACAATTTATTTTATGTGTTTTTTACAATGCGTTCTTTTTATAAAGGGGGGGGGGGGGAGCGGACAGTGTCAGTGTGTTTTTTATTTTATTTTTTACAATTTCTTTTTATTATTTATTGCAATTCTTCTTTTTTTTTTTTTTTTTTATTATTATTATTATTATTATTATTATTATTATTATTATTAGCCCTGTTGGGGGGCTTTGGTAAGATATTAACAGACCCCTGACATCTCCCCTTTGAGACAGGGAAAGGGACTGAGGACACATGTTTCCCAGTCCCCTTCTCAGCAGCCTCAGCTGCACTGAAAATGAATGGAGATGAGACAGAGGCACCTCTCCATTCATAAACTGAGACATTGTAATCACAGGTTACGATGTTTCAGTTATGTGAATGGACAGAGTCAGTTATCACTGACTGTTCATTCGCAAAAGGAAGGAGCCAGATTTACTGGCTCCTATCTCCGCTCTCCATCCTGAAAGATCGAGGGGGCAGAGGAGGAGAATGGAGGGGGACAGAAAGGAGGAGAATGGAAGGGGACAGAAAGGAGGAGAACGGAAGGGGACAGAAAGGAGGAGAACGGAAGGGGACAGAAAGGAGGAGAACGGAAGGGGACAGAAAGGAGGAGAACGGAAGGGGACAGAAAGGAGGAGAACGGAAGGGGACAGAAAGGAGGAGAACGGAAGGGGACAGAAAGGAGGAGAACGGAAGGGGACAGAAAGGAGGAGAACGGAAGGGGACAGAAAGGAGGAGAACGGAAGGGGACAGAAAGGAGGAGAACGGAAGGGGACAGAAAGGAGGAGAACGGAGGGGGACAGAAAGGAGGAGAACGGAGGGGGACAGAAAGGAGGAGAATGGAGGGGGACAGAAAGGAGGAGAACGGAGGGGGACAGAAAGGAGGAGAACGGAGGGGGACAGAAAGGAGGAGAACGGAGGGGGACAGAAAGGAGGAGAACGGAGGGGGACAGAAAGGAGGAGAACGGAGGGGGACAGAAAGGAGGAGAACGGAGGGGGACAGAAAGGAGGAGAACGGAGGGGGACAGAAAGGAGGAGAACGGAGGGGGACAGAAAGGAGGAGAACGGAGGGGGACAGAAAGGAGGAGAACGGAGGGGACAGAAAGGAGGAGAACGGAGGGGGACAGAAAGGAGGAGAACGGAGGGGGACAGAAAGGAGGAGAACGGAGGGGGACAGAAAGGAGGAGAACGGAGGGGGACAGAAAGGAGGAGAACGGAGGGGGACAGAAAGGAGGAGAACGGAGGGGGACAGAAAGGAGGAGAACGGAGGGGGACAGAAAGGAGGAGAACGGAGGGGGACAGAAAGGAGGAGAACGGAGGGGGACAGAAAGGAGGAGAACGGAGGGGGACAGAAAGGAGGAGAACGGAGGGGGACAGAAAGGAGGAGAACGGAGGGGGACAGAAAGGAGGAGAACGGAGGGGGACAGAAAGGAGGAGAACGGAGGGGGACAGAAAGGAGGAGAACGGAGGGGGACAGAAAGGAGGAGAACGGAGGGGGACAGAAAGGAGGAGAACGGAGGGGGACAGAACGGAGGGGGACAGAAAGGGGGACAGAGCGGAGGGGGACAGAACAGAGGGGGACAGAAAGGAGGAGAGCGGAGGGGGACAGAAAGGAGGAGGAGAACGGAGGGGGACAGAAAGGAGGAGGAGAACGGAGGGGGACAGAAAGGAGGAGGAGAACGGAGGGGGACAGAACGGAGGGGGACAGAACGGAGGGGGACAGAACGGAGGGGGACAGAACGGAGGGGGACAGAAAGGAGGGGGACAGAAAGGAGGGGGACAGAAAGGAGGGGGACAGAAAGGAGGGGGACAGAACGGAGGGGGACAGAAAGGAGGAGAGCGGAGGGGGACAGAAAGGAGGAGAGCGGAGGGGGACAGAAAGGAGGAGAAGGGAGGGGGACAGAAAGGAGAAGTACGGAGGGGGACAGCAGCAGAACAGAGGGGGACTGAAGGAGCATACAGGACAGTCAGCGGTGATTGGTGCAGCTTTGTACTCGGGCAAATGCTCGGTATCGGGACAACCTATATATATATATATTATAGCAGAGAACCTAGAAAATAAAATGGAGAGCGTTGCAATATTGTATGTCACACTGTATTTGTGCAGCGGTCTTTCAAAAGCAATTTTCTAGGAAAAAAAACTAAACCGTAAAGTTAGCCCAATTTTTCTGTATAATGTGAAAGATAATGTTACCCCGAAAATCTTGAGAGAATCGTGATCTTTATTCTAAGCAAAAAAATTGCAGAATCGTGCAGCTCTAGTACAAAGTAGTTTTTATTTTCTAAATCATTAGTTGCGATGTTGGACAGGGGGCCCCCCTTGGTACATGGCTGTCTGACACCACAGCTGCTTTGCTCTGTAACATCTGTCTCTTTTGTCAGCACTTGGCCGAGGCAAGCACTGAATGCAGAGGGAGGGGATGTGTGTCAACATCACCTTCCTCTGCAGTCCTCATGCAGGTGTTTGCCTTGGGCTAGTGCTGGGGCAACAGAAAGGCGCTACCAAGCGAAGCATCCGTTGCTAGTTGTGGTGTTGCTCTTTTGGCCCTACTTATCCTGTGGGTCACAGGAGTACACTTCGTTCTGCACTCCTGTCACTCAGCTGGTCCAGGCTCTGAAGGGATCTCGACTTTAATGTCGTGATCCTCCCAGATGCCTGACCGGCACCTGGCTCAGCCTGTCTGTGAAATGTGTGACACGATAGTGCCTACTCAGATGGCAGAGTGAATGCATGTCAGTGAGTTCAAGGAAGTAAATGTGTGGGGATCTTCACAAAGTAAGTTTACAAACTTCAGGATCATTCACATGAATAGACCAGAAATAATTGAAATTCAATGCTGAAATAAATATACAACTTTACATTTTGACCGAAGATACACTTTAAGGTGAAACTGTCCTTTAAATGGTGGTGTGTATATTAAAGGTGGGGGGGGAAAATGTGGAGCTGTGCTATCAATCCTGCCTGAAAATAATAAGCAGGAAATACGTGTATATGTATTTACTTTTGTTTTTTTTTTAAACAGATGAGGATTTCGCCTGCTCCGTACCTGTTAGTAAAAAGTCTCGGGTGGAAACAAAGAAAGAGAAAAAAGAAAAATCCACAAAAAAACCTACAGAGGAGACCTCGTCCCCTATAAATTCACAGGGTAAAAGGTAAGTTCTTGTCATATACACATCATGGGATGGGGAAGTCCCAGCATCCAGGTAGACAATTTCAGCAGTACTGAAAGGCACTTCTATGGGATATCTTATGTTTGTCTTTTACCCCAGGCTACCCAGCAGACAGCCATTTGTCTGTATTTTAGGTTGTAAATCGTACTTGGAGGCACCTCCCGACATTCTAATCTGATGCTTTAGGCTGTATTGACATGAACAGCAAATAAGGAGATTTTCTGACAGTTCTGACACTTGGCAACATTGTTCACATGTTTAGTATAAACATTACAGCACACATATAGCTCAGTACATCGTCCATACATGTCAGAATACACAGTGCAGCACAATACAGCTCAGTACACCATCCATACATGTCAGTAAGGGCCTGAGCACATGTGAATAGCAATGCTTCATGGGACATGCAGTCCTGGGCAGGAGAAGGAAGTATTTTAAAGTGATTTTAAAGGCAGACGTTTGTGTTTTTTTTTTTTTTTTTTTTTTTTTTTACCTTAATGCATTCTATGCATTAGAGTAGAAGACCTTCTGTAACCAACAAAATTTCAGTTGCCACACCAAGGCCTGATTACTGCTAGACCTATTTAATCAAGAAATCGCTTAAATAGAAGCTGTCTGACAAAGTGATGCATGCTAAAAGATCTCAAAAAGCAACACATCATGCCGCAATCTAAAGAATTTCAAGAACATTTGAGAAGCAAAGTAATTGACATGTATCAGTCTGGAGAGGGTTACAAAGCCATTTCTAAAGGCCCCGTACACACGATACGAAAATTGTATGGAAAAATTCGTACGACGGATGTGAACTCAACGTCTGATTTTCGTTTCATTAATACTGTTTTTGTACGAAAAAAATCGTAAGAGCAAGACTACGCATGCTCAGAAATGAAAGAATACATACAAAACTATTCAACACATTGCGTCACTTCTGACGTTGTATTCTGCCGTACGAAAATTTTCGTATTGTTAGTAACCTCTTCACTTTCGACATGAGACTAGCATGACACAAAAAAACGGACGTTCAATCGTCCGAAAATCTAAGCGTATGTACGAGGCTTTAGGCTTTGGATCTCCAGCAAACTATGGTGAAAGCGATTATCCACAAATGGAGAAAGCAGTGGTGAACCTTCCCAGGAGTGGCTGGCCTATCAAAATTACTCCAAGAGCACAATGATTACCCATCAAAAAGGTCATAATAGAACCCAGAACAACCCCTAAAGAACTGCAGGCCTCACTTGCCTCAGTTAAAGGGGTTGTAAAGGTTTTTTTTTTTTAAATAACAAACATGTTATACTTACCTCCTCTGTGCAAGGGTTTTGTACAGAGTGGCTCCAATCCTTCTCTTCTGGGGTCCCCCAGTGGCGCTCCTGGCTCCTCCTCTTCTTGAGTGCCCCCACAGAGGGCTGCATTCCATGGGGGCACTCGTGCGGGCACGCTCCTGAGTCCCGCTGCTGCATCCATTGACACAGACAGCAGGACTTGGCCCCGCCACCGACTCCCATGTCACTGGATTTGATTGACAGCAGCGGGAGCCAATGGTTCCTGCTGCTATCAATCTATCCAATGAGGCCCCGGCTGGAGCTGCTCTTCTTGTCCCCCTTGTTGGAAAGATCGGGTTTAGGTAAATAAAAGGGGGAGCTCTGGGGGGGCTTCTGCACTACAGAAGGTTTATCACCTTAGTGCATAGAATGCATTAAGGTGAAAACCCTTGAGGGTTTATAACCCCTTTAAGGTCAGTGTTCATGATTCAACAATAAGAAAGAAGCTGGGCAAAAATGGCACCCATGGGAGAGTTTCAAGGCGAAAGCCACTGCTGATCAAAAAGAACACAAGGGCTCGTCTCACATTTTCCAAAAAACATCTTCTTTATCCCCAAGACATTTGGCTAAATATTCTGGGGACTGATGAGACAAAAGTTGAACTTTTTGGAAGGTGTGCGTCCTGTTACATCTGGTGTAAAACTAACACAGCATTTCATAAAAAGAACATCATGCCAACAGTCAAACGTGGTGGTTGTGTGATGGTCTGGGGCTGCTTTGCAGCTTCAGGACCTGGATGACTTGCCATAATTGATGGAACCATGAATTCTGTGCTCTACCAGAAAATCCTGAAGGAGAATGCTGTCAGTTCGTGACCTCAAGCTGAAGCACACTTGGGTTATGCAGCAGGGAATTTAGGGGGCAATTACTTTTTCACGTAGGGCCTGGCAGGTTTGGACAGTTTTTTCTCTTCATAATTGAAATAATTTTGTATTTACTAGGGCAATCTTTGTGTAATATTACAATTTGTTTGGTGATCTTAATTAATGGTCTCCAAACTGCGGCCCTGGGGCCAGATGCAGCCCTTTGCTTGCCTCTATCTGGCCCTTGGGCCACTGTTCCATCCACAACTGACACCAGTGATGGGGTGCTGTCCCTCCCACTGACACCAGTGATGGGGTGCTGTCCCTCCCACTGACACCAGTGATGGGGTGCTGTCCCTCCCACTGACACCAGTGATGGGGTGCTGTCCCTCCCACTGACCACAGACCGCCCCCCCCCCCCCCCCCCCCCCCCAAGTCTTAAGGATAGTAAACTGGCCCTTAGTTTAGAACGTTTGGAGACCTCCTGATCCAAATCATAATTAAATGTGACAAACATGCAAAAAAAAAAAAATAAATTAGGAAGGGGCAAATGTTTTTTCACAGTACTGTAAATTAAGGCATATGAGCCCTTTCACACTGGGACGGTTTGCAGGCGCTATTGCGCTAATAATAGCGCCTGCAAACCGACCCGAAAGTGCCGCTACTTTCATTTAGGTGTGAAAGCCCTGAGGGCTTTCACACTGGAGCGATGCGCTGGCAGGACGGTAAAAAAAGTCCTGCCATCAGCATCTTCGGAGCGGTGAAGGAGCGGTGTGTATACCGCTCCTTTACCGCTCCTGCCCATTGAAATCAATGGGACGGCGCGGCTATACCGCCGGCAAAGTGCCTCTGCAGAGGCGCTTTGCGGTGGTATTTAACCCTTTCTCGGCTGCTAGCGGGGGGTAAAACCGCCCCGCTAGCGGCCGCATAGCGACGGTAAAACGCTGCTAATAATAGCGGCGTTTTACCGCCGCCCCCGCCCCAGTGTGAAAGGGCTCTTACAATTAAAGTGATTGTAAAGTCTCGGTTTTTTTCCTATAAAAATAATAAACATGTTATACTTACCTGCTCTGTTGCAGTGAATTTGCACAGAGCAGCCCAGATCCTCCTCTTCTGCGCTCTTGGCTCCCCCCTCCTGTTCAGCGCCCCAGCAAGCGCTTGCTATGGGGGCACCCAAGCTGAATCACAGCTCCCTGTGTCCATTCAGACACGAAGCCCCAACCAGGCCCCGCCCCTCTCTCCCCTGGTTGGCTAACTGACCTTTATTGACAGCAGTGGGAGCCAAAGGCGCCGCTGCTGTGTCTCAGCCAATCGGGAAGGATAGTATCGGATGGCTGAGAAACTTGTGGACATCGCTGGTAAGTGTTGGGAGGTGCTGGTGCTGAGGGGGCTGCTGCACACAGAAGGCTTTTTATCTTAATGCATAGAATGCATTAAGATAAACAAACCTTCTACCTTTACAACCACTTTAAATTGAAAGTAAATGTTTACTAGTATTATGCATTTAAAAATGCTACTGCTGTAATCTAAAAGATTTATCCCACCCACCCTTCATGTAGCTTAATGTCTACTCCCAGTTAAAATATCCCTGCATATCCTACTTCTGGGTATATTTATATATTTTCCCCTTCCTGATAAATGATTCAGATCATCAAACAAATTTTAATATTACACAAAGATAACCTGAGCAAATACAAAATGCAGTTTCTTAATGATGATTTCATTTATTAAGGTAAATAAGCCGCACAAACCTGCCCGGCCCTATGTGAAAAAGTAATTGCGCCCTAAACCTATAACTGGTTGTGCCACCCTTGGCAACAACTGCAATAAAGCTTTTGCGAAAACTGGCAATTAGTTTTTCACATCGCTGTACAGTGTACTCTTCTTTGCAGAATTGTTTTAATTCAGCCACATTGGAAAATTAAAATAAAAAATCAGGAACACTGTTTAGGAAATCAGCACTGTATATGATATAGGATACATATTACAGTCTTGTCTGTAAATCTGCAAAACAGTATCTTATTTTTTTTTTCCCCCATATAGCTGGTTATTTATATTTACCACTGCATATAAATATTCAAGAATAATGAGTTTTCTTTTAACTTTACATATTAAGTAAATTGCACACCACACTTTTCTTTTAGGTTTTTATTCGATAAACAGTAATCAGCCAACTAATTGATTATAAAAATATTTGTTATTTGTAGCCCTACTCACAACTGTTTGGACCAGGATCTAAAAATAGATCAAACAGTTCCATCTATCTTTAGATCCTCGTTCTATTTTTAAATCCTGGTCCAAACACTTTGATCTATTTTTAGATCCTCGTTTTATTTTTAGATCCTAGTTCTGTTTTTAGATCTATTTTTAGATCTTCGTTCTATTTTTAGTTCCCCGTTCTATTTTAGAAGATCCTGGTCCAAACACTTTGATCTATTTTTAGATCCTCATTCTATTTTTAAATCTTCGTTCTATTTTTAGATCTTTGTTCTATTTTTAGATACTCGTTCTATTTTTAGATCCTGGTCCAAACACTTTGGTCTATTTTTAGATCTTTGGTCTATTTTTAGATCTTTGGTCTATTTTTAGATCTTTGGTCTATTTTTAGATCTTTGGTCTATTTTTAGATCTTTGGTCCATTTTTAGATCTTCGGTCCATTTTTAGATCTTCGGTCCATTTTTAGATCTTCGTTCCATTTTTAGATCTTCGTTCCATTTTTAGATCTTTGTTCTATGTTTAGATCCTCGTTCTATTTTTAGACCCTGCTCCAAATACATTGAGCTATATTTTAAGATCCTAGTTCTATTTTTAGATCTTCGTTCGTTCTATTTTTAGATCTTCGTTCGTTCTATTTTTTAGATCTTCGTTCGTTCTATTTTTTAGATCTTCGTTCGTTCTATTTTTTAGATCTTCGTTCGTTCTATTTTTAAGTTGTTAGTATTTTGAATTTAATTTGTTGGGTGAGCGGAAGCCAGTGGTGGGATTGACAGAGAGGAGTAGCAGACACAGAGCGATTGGTAAGGTGGATAAGTCTGGCAGCTGCATTCATGATGGATTGAAAGGGAGATAGACTATGTAAAGGTAAGCCAATGAGGAGGGAGTTGCAGTAGTCGAGGCGAGAGATGACCAGAGAGTGAATTAAGAGCTTTGTTGTGTCATTGGTTAGAAAGGGGCGTATTTTGGAGATGTTGTGGAGGTTGAGGTGGCAAGATTTGGACAGCGATTGGACATGGGGCTGAAAGGAGAGTTCAGAGTCCAGAACTACACCTAGGACCTTGGCATGCAGGGATGGGCTTATAGTTGTGCCATCGATTTTGACAGAGAGATCAGGGGGAGGTGCATGTGGTGGAGGAAAAATTATAAGTTCGGTTTTGGATAGATTGAGTTTGAGGGAGTGGTGTGACATCCAGACTGATATATCTGTTAGTAAATTAGTGATATGTGAGGAGACGGAGGGGGTCAGCTGAGGGGTAGAGAAATAGATTTGGGTGTCGTCAGTGTAGAGATGGTATTGGAAGCCATGGGAGGATATCAGCTGACCCAGAGAGGAGGTGTAGATTGAAAATAGGAGAGGTCCAAGAACAGAACCTTGGGGGACCCCAACAGAGAAAGGAAGAGGAAGTAGAATTGTAAGTAACGCTAAAAGTGCAGTTGAGGAAGATCATTATTATGAAAATAATTGTTACTTGTGGGCGTGGCTTAAAGTGTGCTACATTTTGGGCATGGCTTAAATGGGGTGTGGTTTAATTGAGTCCGAGATGACTTGCATAGTGCAGAATGCAGTCTTGTTAAATAGGGAATGTACAGTGCGGAATGTACGACAATTGGTATTATGTGCAGAAGTGGAGTATGGAGTGTATGGAGCTGGGTAGTTTGTGCAGGAGGGGAGTGCAGAGTGTATGTAGGTGGCTATGATGGGCACGTGAGTGTGGAGTGTACATTGATGGGTAGTATGTGCAGGATGGTGTCAGTAGTTCTTTATTTTTATTATTTTTTTACAATTTTTTTGTTTTTTAGTTTGTTTTTGTCTTTTTTTTTGTTTGTTTTTTTCAAAATGCTTTTTGGGGGGCAGTGGACAGTGTCACTAGAGCAATGGACAGTGCCAGAATTTTTTTTTATTTTTATAATTTTTTTACAATTCTTTTTTTTTAAATGATTTTTTACAATTTTTCTTTTTGTATTTTTTTTTTGTTTTTACAATGATTGGGAGGGGCAGGGGGTAGTGGACAGTGTCAGCAGAGCAGTGGACAGTGTCAGCTTTTTGTTTTATTATTATTTTTATCTTTTTTTTTTTTTTTTTTTCTTCACAATTTTGTTTATTTTTTTATGATAAATTTTTTTTTTCATTTTTTTTTTAAATACTTTTTTCACAGTGCTTCTGGGGAAGGGGTTGGGAGGTGGGGATATGTGGCAGTGGATGATGTCAGTGGTTTTTTATTTTTATAGATGAATTTTTTTACAATATTTAATGTTTTTTTGTTTTTGTTTTTTCTTTCACAATGCTTTTTGGGGGGAGGGGGTTGGGGAAGTGATCAGTGTTGGTAGGGCAGGGGGAGTGGTGTCAGTAGTATTTTATTTTATTTTATTTTTTATTTTTTTTTACAATAACTTTTTTTAATGTTTATTGCATTTTTTTTTAATCAGCCATGTTGGTGGGCTTTGGTGAGATATCAGGGGTCTGAACAGACCCCTGACATCTCCCCTTTTAGACAGAGAAAGGGACTGAGCACAGAGATTCCCTAGTCCCTTTCTCAGCATTGAAGATGAATGGACAGTAGAAGGAGACAGCGACTCCTGTCCATTCATAAACTGAAGCTGAGTAACACACAGTTTACTTGCTCAGTTTTCACAGGACACAGGAGCAAGCGTTAGCATACTGTGTCCATTTCAGAAAAGGAAACGGTGGGTAAATTACATACTTGCAGGTCCCTTCCTCCGCTTTCCATCCTGACACGTCCCCTGCAGCCGGCGGGGAGAGGAAGGAAGCCGGCTGCGGGGGCACGGGGGGGAGTGGAATACGAGGACAGGGGGCTGGAGGAGAACACAGGGGGGGTGGGTGGATGGAGGAGGGCGCAGAGGGGGGCTGGAGAAGGAGAACAGGGGGCTGGTGGAGCACACAGGGGGCCGGAGGAGGAGGACAGGGCCAGAGGAGTACACAGGAAACAGCTGGGAATGATCGGTGCAGGGGGAGGGACAGCTGTGAGCACTGATCTCCTGGTGTAGCTTTTTAGCCGACAGCCACGGGAGGGAGAGGAGGCGAAGCAGCCGACTGCTAAAAATCTATACAGGGAGATCAGTGCTCACAGCTGTCCCTCCCGCCGCACCGATCATCCCCGGCTGTGAACCCACTGCCGCCCAGGATATAGCAGGACACTTGCGTTTGTCAGGGAGCCACAGCTGGGGCTGTCGTGAACTTTATATTGACACCCGCAGCTGTTCGCAGAGAGCAGTGTAAACTGCCTGCGAGTCAGGTGTGATGCGGGAACCGGCACAGGAAACGCTGTGGTTCCCGCAAGGCACCAGTGTGAACCCAGCCGGAGTGCCAGTCAGAGCACTGATGAGCCACTTAGTGTAAACTAGTCTGTGCCTAGTTTACACTAAGTGCATCTCTGTGCATCTAGTCAAAATGCGTATAATAATGAGGGGAAGAGATATTGCTATTTTACATTTTATAGTAAAAAAACAAGGTATAAGGGTTAACGTACCAAAGATGTTGAGTATCCTCATTCAAACTGTAGGTTTGATGTGCAAATAAAATAAACCGCATTTTCCTTTTCAAATTATTGTATCAATTAAGTGAATCCTGCTCAGTTTTTATTTAGATTCCGTTTGTGCATTAGCCTCATAGTGTTTCTTTCCCATACCATCTGAATAAGATTCTCACTTTTATAAAGACCTTTTATCTTACACTTTTTTTTTTTTTTTTTTTTTTGGTTCTTTAAGGTTGCCTTTGGATGAAAAAATTTACCAGAGAGATCTGGAAGTCGCTTTGGCATTGTCTGTACAGAAAACATCAGCGATTATAGAAAATGATGAAAATACTCCCAGAACCGGTATGCTTACTATGCATTAATGATCGTCTGTAGGACTGGCTTTATGTATTATCTGGTTTTTGTAGTTCTGCGTGCAAAAGAGGCCCGACAGATATTGCTTTTAGTAGCATTGTACGGATATCAGTATCGGTGCCGATACTAAGCATTTGCATGAGTACTTGTGCAAATGCTCCAATACTAAAACTGACGCCTTCAGACCCGGTTCACATATGTGCGGGCCGGCTTGCAGTGCAATTTCAAAGCCTGGTCTGGTGCGTTTTTGTTCAGAGGTTCAGGTGCGAGTCCAATGCGAATTTTTAGTGTATGAGATTACAAATCGCACCTGAATCGGACTGAAATCGCACAGGACTCTTTTTCAAATCGTACTGCGGCCAGCCCGCACATATGTTAACAGGCTGTAAAAACTCACTAAAACACACATGAGAACTGATGTGAAACTGATTTCTCTGCAAGCAAAATCTGAGCAGTTTTCCCATCAGCTTTCATGCATCTATGGTGTGAACGAGCCACAAAGTCACATGACACTAAAAAATAGGTATTGGTAATTAGTGAGTACTTGAGAAAAAGTATCAATACTCGTACCTGGTCTTAAAAAACTGGTATCAGTGCATCCCCAGCTATTCGTGTATACATGTGTTTGTATATACCGTATTTATCAGCGTATAACACGCACCTTCATTTTAAGAGGGAAGTTTCTGGGAAAAAAATATTTTTTAAATAAACAACTTTTAATTAAAAGAGGGGCAGTGCCCACCAATGCAGCCTGATTAGTACCCATCTGCAGCCTCCTCATCTCCCATCAATGCAGCCTGAACAATGCCCATCTGCAGCTTCAATGCAGCCTGGTCAATTCCCATCTGCAGCCCATCTCATCAATGCAGCCTGATCAATGCCCATTTGCAGCCCATCTCATCAATGCAGCCTGATCAATGCCCATTTGCAGCCCATCTCTTCAATGCAGCCTGATTAATGCCTATTTTTAGCCTCAGTGCTCATCTGCAGCCCTCACCATCTTTTATCAATGCAGCCTGAACAGTGCAGGAAATCGCTGAGCCATCATCTCCTGTTTACTTTGGCTCTCGCTTGGCAGTCACACACACAGTTCCGCCTCCGCCATCGGCATTGGACCAGCTCCTATGATAGACAGAACACTGGACCAATGCCAGTGGCTGAGGCGGGACTGTGTGTGTGACGTTAGAGCCGTGTAAACAGGAGATGGTAGCGCTCATTCCCCTCCGAGGTACACTATCCCGTAATTTTCCCCCTATTTTCAGGGGAAAAAGTGTGTGTTATACGCAGATTAAATACAATAAAATGTTGCAAACACCTGAAGGTTTCATGTGTATTCCTTAAAGAAGAACGCCAAGAAATATATCCGTGTTTAGAATCTGCTGGCTTACTAATCGTTACATGTAGAGAGGTGTATGCCACATCCTTGATCTCTCTTTTATTCACATTTTACAATTTAGCAGAACATTGATGGCACAGCTCATACACCGATAAGAATGATGCAGCTCTCCTACATAGCAACACTACTGCCTACTCCTCGTTTCTCCTGTCCTTTCACAGAATGCTTCATATTTTTTAATGAATTCATAAAATACAAAACATTCTGTGATTTGGAAAGAGGACAGGAGGCTATAGATTTATATTAATTGCCAACATTCACAGCGCATTCACAGCGCATTCACAGCGCACATAGTAAAAACAACCAATCTTGTAAAATATGTGCAGTGAAGAAAAAATATTTCAGTCCAGTATTATAACAAAAAGTTTTAATTGTGATCCATTCAATAAACAACCATCCTCCAATAAAGTGCTCGGTGCTCCAAAATTCATAATAAAAGTGCTGAAGTGCTCCAGGTAAACATGCTGTGCAGTGTGGCACACACCCCTCTTGCTCCCCTTACTCCCCCAGGAAAAAATGGACCTTCATCTTTTCAGTCTGGGGAGAGAGAGAGAGCATTCTCATTGTGTATAAACTTTTTTAAAATTTATTGGCTCAATTAAAATAACACTGACAAAGTATCAGAGGAAACGGGCTTATCTGTGATAGTAGGGCTCTTCTGGGTTCGCTGCAACTCGGCGTGCGTTCAACGGACGGCGGAAGCGACATCTTTGGTTAGGGAACCGGAAATTGCCCCTCCCACAGGGCATCATCAAGGACATAACTTCCAGTCTCCTTGCTGCTCGATTTATACATGAGGAGAGATACCTTCCCCTTGTGATTCAATTGAATTACATCACTTCCTATAGGGCAGTGATGGCGAACCTTTTTGAGCCAGAGTGCCCAACTGAAATAAATAAGTTGGTTGATTGCTGGCCACAATTTGGCAGGAGCTACGCTCCTATGCCTAGGTTCCTTGTAGCTGGGACAGTGGCCGTCCCTCTGTTTCTTCTCCTTCACACCCTCCTTCTCTGTATCACCATCTGGGTCCACCATGGCCACTTCTTCGATCTGTGGGAGCATTGACCATCAGATCCCTGGTTGTTTGTATTAACGATTTGCTCCATCATTTTTGTAAGTACAACTTCTATTGCTATTTGTTTGTTTGTCAGGCGTCATCGTCAGTATGTGCATATGCTAGCCCAGAATTGCATTTAGGGCAGCTAATTTGGGTACATTGTAACTTTTTTTTTGTATAATTTGGGGTACATTGTAACTTTTTTATTCATTGCTTATGCAGTTTTACTGTATGTATACTAAAAAAGTTCATTTTTTTTTTTTTTTTTTTTTTTTTTTTTTACTATATTACCTGGTCTGCCTATAAAATCCGGAGGGCTTGTACCGTGCCTTGAGCACCAGGTCTCTTTTTCTGTTGTTTCCATTCTATCAGACAGACCAGGTATTTCCACACAACCCCCCCTTGTAGGGGGGGGTGTGTGAGAGAGAGGTGGGGGGGGGGGGTGAGAGAGAGGTGGGGGGAGAGAGGTGGGTGTGAGAGAGAGGGGACAGTGGGGGAGAGAGAGGGGTTGTGAAAGAGATGCTGAGGGGGGGGGCTGAGAGAGAGGGAACAGAGGGGGGCTTAGTGAGAGAGATGGGGGGAACAGAGAGGGAAGGTGACTGTAGAGGGTGTGAGAAAGAGAGAAGGGAACTGAGAGAGAGGGGGGCACAGAGAAAGGAGTGTAAGAGAAAGGGGGGGACAGAGAGAGAGGGAAGGGAACAGAGAGGGGGGGGGTACCGAAAAAGAGGGGGGCTGAGAGGAGACAGAGAACTCTAGCTCTGTCCTATTCTGCAGTCCCTGCCCCAATCTTTGTCTGCAGGTAGTCAGTGTATAATTGTGCTCCCTCACAGCCTGCGCCTCCCACCTGTCCTTGTCTTCCGGGCCACAGTCGGCCTGTTCTCTGGGCCTCACTGTTGAAGAGGAGGTTTGAGGAGTCCAGCTTCAGAGGGCGCCTGGATGCTGTGCCCCTCTTCGGCCGTGAAATAAGCGGTGAAGCTCTTCTCTCCCTCCCATGCTCTCATGCCTGTAGCCTTCCGCGCGCGGAGGCTGCGTGGCAGCAATATGGACAATATATCAAAAAGCCTCTGTCTAATATCTGCAAGGGATTCCAATTCCAATTGATTTATTAATCCACAATCTAATTTTTGATTATATATACAGTAGAATTAGAATCTCTTGCAGATATTAGATAGAGGCTTTTTGATATATCTTCCATATTGCTGCCAATATGCTGGAATATGGATAGTTGGTTATCTATGTGTGAGTGGAGGAAGTGATATTAATAATACAGGATTGAAGCGAGACACCTAAAGAAATTATGTAATCTACCCCTGATTATTGGTCACCTTGGGTGGAGGGAGTGACTAGTGTTTAACTTGGGAATTAAGCCAATACACCCTATAGGAAGTGATCTAAAGCAACTGAGTCACGAGAGGGAGGTATCTCTCCTTGTGTATAAATCAAGCAGCTAAGAGACCAGAAATTTATGTCCTTGATGATGCCCCTTTGGGAGGGGGTGAAACGCGTTGACGCAATTTCCTGTTCCCTAACCAACTATGTCACTTCCGCAGTCCATGGAACGCACGTCGAGTTGCGGCGAACCCGGAGAGCCTACTATCACAGATTAGCCTGTTTGTTCTGATTTTCTGTAAGTGTGATTTTTAATTGTGCCAATACATTTTTTAAAAAATTACTACACTATGAGAACACTCTCTTTCTGTTGAGCCTGGTGGAAATTCGAGCTGCTGATAGAAGCAGCAGATTGGAGATTTATAAGAACAGAGAAGAATTTGTGGCACCCCTATCACCAGATATAAGCGACTCTGACCCCCAGACTGAAAAGCTGAGGGTCCATTTTTTCTGGTGAGTAAGGGGAGCAAGAGGGGTGTGTGCCACGCTGCACAGCATGTTTACCTAGAACACTTTTATTATGAATTTTGGAGCACAGAGCACTTTATTGGAGGACTGTTGTTCATTGAATGGATCACAATTAAGACTTTTTGTTATAATACTAGTTGGACTATAATAGTTTTTCTCAACTGCACATATTTTACAAGATTGGTTTAACTGATGTATTTACTGTATGCGCTGTGAATATTGGTAATTAAGTTATAAGTGATTTCACACTTAGTGATCAGTAGCTGGCAGGAGATTGGTCACATTATTGTTTAGAACATAGCGCGAGTATATATATTTCACTATAGATTTATATTGCTATACAGATGCATTTATTAAAATTAAATTGTAATCAAAAGAAAGAGCTCCGTGAGGTAGCACACACCTTGTTGCACTTAATTGATCGTAAAGCCAGAAGATTTTAAATACAGATGTCTTTTCTCTTTCCTGGAATTCTTCTGTCTGCCTGAGACCAACCCCCCCCCTTCCTTCTTGGGTAATAGAAAGTTGCAGGAGAGAGCCAGCCTTCAATACCAGAAGGTGTCAATTAGAATCTTGTGGGTTTCAAGGTCCACTCTTGGTGCACTTTAGAGGGCTGAAAGGTAAGTGCAGGTATGTTCTGTCGCCCCACCCCCCCCCACCCCCCCCCCGGACCGCTGTGCTTGGAAACAGCTGCCTGATTAATATTTGATTATATCTGTGAGACAGATTTTTTTTTTTTTTTTTTTTTTTTTTTTAAGTTTAAATAGTTTTGCTGTTGCAATCTTGTTTATCCCTATGGCTCAGTTTGCTTGTTTTGTGTGTGTTTTGCAGTGTCTCCTGCCTTCCTTCCCACTGATGGCAAAGATCCAGAAATGTCTTTCTCAAACTGTAGCGTGGACAGCAGTGTTCTGGGTAATAAATAAAATATTTTGTTGCGCTGATATTAACCTTCCAGTCAATCCGTGCACAGTTTATAAATAAATCAATTCCTCCAAGTGATAATAAGATAATTAAATAATTAGAATAAATATGGGTCTGGTCAGGTCAGAAACACTATAACCACTGAGCTATAATCTTATGCTCCACAGAGTAAATAAATCACAGGCAACCGCCTGTGATATCCGATAAATATAAATATAAATATATTTGCTATACATATCATCCAATATTGATAGAAATACAAAGAATTCTCTCATATGATTAAAAATCCTAACTTGAAACTGTGTGTTGATAGCCGTTCTTAATTATAGAGAGTATGCATTATACTAATGTATATTGTTAAGCAGAATCCCATATGTGCCAAAGATAGATCTGTTCACAAAATCCCCCAATATTTCTGTATGTTATGAGGGGCTTCCAGATGGATGTTATCAGATATCGCGAATATATGAAATAAAAAGAAGAGACATCATTGTGCAATAAACGATTGCTTTAGAATAGCAGCACTTCACTAGGTACACTCACATTAGCCTGGATAATCAGTGCCTGGATGGAGAAAAACAATCAGCCGCTTGGGGCACGGTGAGTCCTCACACCGATTATAACGAGCTGCTGACCAGCCTCAATACTTCCCGTCACTGACACCTCCTACACGTTGCGTCACCCGACACGTGACTTTTTCAAGGTCAGTGTTCTGGGTAATACAATTCTTTTTGTGTTTGTATAGACATAAATGCAAATCATTTTTTGAAAACCTGTCAGACAAACAGCATGAGGCACTGTGAAGATTATATTTTGGGAAATGTTCTTCGGTGTCCTCTCTCTTTATTAGGACAAAGGTTCTCCCCTTCCTCTACAGCCCTCTTGTAAACAACAGCAGAACCCATGGCTGACATACCGTGATGCAGTTTTTCCCTGTTTGATATCATGCATTCATAGGGAGCTATTATATGCCTGGAAATGTTGCTGTATCAGATTGTATATATGTATGTATGACCTCACTGCTCTTCCCTGAAAACTGGGCAAATATAGGGGGAGTAGGGAACTTATAGTGTATGCAAAACCAAAACTTTTTTGTTTTTGTATTGGGTGGAGATTGAAAGATTGCGGAACCGTGTTCGTTTTTTGTTACTGTCTGAAGGGACATTTCAGCCTCACATTGTTCCCAGGACAGAAAGTGCTAGGGAATCCCAAAGTTTTGAGTTGAAAAAGGAATAGTGGAGAAAAACCTTCAATGGGGAAAAAACGCTTTTAACAAATTTCTAAGAGCGTATATTACCTGTGACTTCAGAAAAATTACCATTTGCTTCCTACTTTTTTCTATGGAGCAGGAAACGAAGGAGAATGCCTCCAACCATTCCCCACTCTATCAGAAAATAAAACAAAGTTGGAGTTTTACAAACGCTTAAGCATTTTACTGCATATGAGATTGTGAAGCAGATCAAGGTGCATCATTAAACTGAAATTGCCTAACAATGTTAACTTCTTAAATGCATATTACAGGACACATGATGAGTATCCATGTACATTGGGCTACGGTGGCTTCAGGAGATTGGAAACTGTCAAAACAAAACTGTAAGGACAGCCCAGTATAACCCCCCTACTCACAGTATGCCTCTGTTTTTTGCTAGTGTCATAGAAGAAATTCTTTCTTAATTCTTATTTTTTCATCTAGCAAGTTTCTTCAGCAGCTGCAGAGCCAGCATGGGTTCCTTTTGCAGGTTTTCAGTTCAGCTGATCCTTAGCAATACCAAGGAAGCTGTACCCAGACCCTATCGAGAAGAAGTGGTGCCGGTCTTTAATGTGTCTACTAGCGTTGGACTGCATTAGACGCTCGCCTAGGCACCTATGGTGTATCATGCTGAATCCACTTCAGAGTGCTTTACAGGTCCTGGTCCTAACTTCCATGGCTGCCCGGACTCTAAGCCCTTCTGCACTACTTTTTCTTTGAGTGAGCACAGACCTCGTTACCTTCCAGCCATCTCTTCTGCACTTGCATCGGTTCTGTGATCCCCTGGACAGTACTTGGGCTCCCTGCTGCATTACAAGTAACCTGGTCACAGACAACATTAACCCTTTCTGTTCTGGCGGTGAATTTCTTTGAGTAAATTATGGGACACAAGTCCCTGCTTCGTATGATCCATTCCTACTTTTGCTTGCTAACAAAACTGAGGCATGATGGGAGTGGACTGTGCTTACAGCTTTGTTTGCCAGTGATCAATCTAAAGGCAGCAACATAATGCAATGTGCCTGAATACTCATCCTGTGTCCCACAATGTACTCAAGGAAAAGGATTTTACAGTAAGTGACAAATACTTTTTTTTCCCCACTATACTCCATAGGTCTTGAAGAGATCACAGAGAGCAATGAAGAGGCAGTAAATGGCAGGAGTCGCAGGCAAGCTGCATCTAAGGCAATCGCAGAGCAGAGAAAACTCCTGAAAGATGACAGCAGCAGTGAAGAGGATGCAGATGAATTTAAGCCAGACGCTGCAGTTTGTAAGTCGCATTTTTACTTTTGCTTCGGATTTTTAGTACAGCTTTAAGCTGTCGGCTATACACACAAAATATACAAGGTGACATGTTGAAACTCCTAGTGAATTGGCTTCACATCAGAGTAAATCATCAATTTGATTAAAGCATGGAACTTTTGCTTGTAATGCTTGTTTTGGATCCTTGACTTAAAAAACTTTCATGCTAGTGGGTCAGAATGACAACTAGGGAACTAGAAGATTTATCAGTTTATGTACATGTAAGTAAAAAAGTCCTTAGTGCATATAGACAAAGTTCCAACACTCAAAGCAGCGCTCCAATCAAAATTTAATTGGAGCGCTGCTTTCAGTATTGGAACTTTGTCCATATGTACTAAGGACTTTTTTTTACTTACGTGTACATTTGTCTTATTTATGCGGCTGCTTTTATGTACATAGACTTACATCCATAAATATTATTATACTTTCTACATTAATGTTTTGGGAACTTCATTTTTCCTGAGCGGTGCAATTAGGCCTTTTTAGACACTGGAATTATTAATATAAATTTACAGCCCAAAGTTTTTTAATTTTTTTTTTTGTATACTCAGTCCAGCCGTGTGATGTCATGGGTTTTTTTTTCTGGCAGTGGGCAGCTCCTGAATTCTGAAGAGAGCAGCGTTACATAATGTCTGCACTGTTCTCTTATAAGTCCTTGTTCCCCTGATCCCACACAAAGTGAGTTGAATGACACGTTATGTTATTTAACACACAAGAGGAACAATGCTGGATTCCAGAACAGTGAGCCTGTGGGGACAGCGCAAAGTATAGGGTGAGAATTACAGTGAGATCTGCTTTTATTATTTTAACATGAGCAGGGCAAGTCTTTTTTGTTTTTGTTTTTTTTATATATTAAAGTATGTGAACCCTTATCTTGTGAAAACAACCCATAAAATTTAAAATAAAAATACAAAATGTTTGTGTACATTAAAAAAAAAATTATATATATATATATATATATATATATATATATATATATATATATATATATATATATATATATATATATATATATATATATATTATAATTCTTTTTTCTTTATAAGTGACCCTCATGACCACTGTTCTCAGCTGCATAAGGGGCTTAGAGAGCTTGGGGTGGAGACTGCAGGGACAGCAACATACTGATCTTCCCACTGAAGAGCTGTGCAAGGGGGCATGTCAGCAGGAGGTAAAGAAACAGCAGCACACGGACCTTCCCAGTAAAGAGCTCTGCAGGGGGGCGTGTCAGCAGATATCTGACCATTCGATTACAGGCAGGCTGTGCTCTCAACTAGAATGCAAAGAAGAAGACTATACTGTGTTGGATGTGCTTCCATGCCTAGTGTGGTCAGTTTGCATTGAGAAGGGAAACTGTCAGGATCACCAGGTATTCCACACAAAGAAAGAAATGCAACGAGAACCAAACACTTTTTCATACAAGTACAACAGATGCATATCAGGAATATGAAATGTTGGGGTAATCCATTAGGTTTAAAATAGAAATGAAAGGCAAAATATTTGTGTATAGATCTAAAAACATTATAAATAACTCCCCCCCCCCCCCCTTTTTTTTAAAGTGATCACATTCCCTCTGTTCTCAGCTGTATAAGAAGCTCAGGGAGGAGAAATAGCAGTACATTGATCTTCCCATGTCATGTCAGCACAATTCTGATCATTGGATTAACTCCCAGCACAGCTAGAAGACTGCCCACGCTGTGCTCTCATGCCTAGTATGGTCAGTTTGAGAAAGGAAAGCAGGGGGACTAGCAGAAACAGAAGTTATTTCACACAAAGGAAGCAATATAAAGAGAACAAGATAATTTTTAACACAACTATACACTATAGCAGGCACATATAAGGAATATGAAATGTTGGGTTTACATATTCTTTGAGCTGTAGTCAAGTTTTTACAGACATTTTACATCTTCCCTGCTCTGTCGAAAAAGGTTTTGGCTGGAGCTGGGATGTAAGTTGCTAGTTTAGATGCAAATAATATATGAATTCTTTAACTGACTGAATAACTTCTCAGAAGAATAAAGTGCTATCTTTTGTTAAAGCTTACCGGTCACCTCTGCTTTTTCAGATGGGGACTCTGAGAGCGATGAGAGTTACAGTGGCGATGATGAAGAATTTGAAGTCAAGAAATCCGAAAAAGCAGGAGCAAGCAAAGTTCCAAAGGCCAAGAATGAGAAGAAGGGAAAAAACACTCCAAAGGCCAAGAGAAAAGGTGTGGAGATTGTGATATTCCTCAAATCACTTCATCACAAAATATCAGTGTGAATCTGAAGTCTCACATCTCTGTGTAGCATATACTGTATGTGACTGTGTTGCATTTTGTTGTCATATTTGGTGACTGGCAGACTTCATGTTAGTATGGAAGATCCAAATGTTCATGAAATGTCATCTGACATTTGAATGGGCTGCCAGTGCACAGGAATGGATCATAACATGCAGCATTTTTTTCAAGGAAGCAGACCACAAAGCACGGTAGTGTGTCACTGTGCATTTTGATGAATGAATGGCATGTGTTGCTCTAAAATTCGCATTGGACCGAATCTCAAGAGTGCTTCAGTCCTTACATTTCTCTTGAAATCAGGTCTTAAAGGGGTTGTAAAGGTTTGTGTTTTAAAAAAAAAAAACACAAACATGTCATACTTACCACCTCTGTGCAGTTGGCTTTGCACCGAGTGGCCCCGATCCTCTTCTTCTGGGGTCCCTCAGCTGCGCTTCTGGCTTCTCCCCTTTTTGAGTGCCCCGTCAGAGAAGTGCTCTCCCTCGGGTCATCCGTGCGGGTGTGTGTCATGCTGCTGCGTCTATTGACACAGACAGCAGGACTTGGCCCCGCCCCTGGCGACCACGCCATTAGATTTGATTGACAGCAGCGGGAGTCAATGGCTGCGCTGCTATCAATCTAGCCAATCAGGACACGAGACACCGGCTGGAGGTGGTGTGCTCATCCCCGGCGTGAGGAAGAGAGGGTTCAGGTATGTAAAACGGGGGCACTGGGGTTTTTTCACCTCATAGCATAGACTGCATTGAGGTGAAAAACCACAAGGGTTTACAACCCCTTTAAGTTCAGTTGTACATCACCTGCGTAACCTAGTCATGAAAAACTTGTACCGTTTTTACAGAGAATGTGTAGATCCATTTAATACAATCATGAAAGTTAAGTACACAATGTAGTTGTGCTAGACTTGTCCTTGTGGGCAACGTTTTATAAAGAGTGTGAGTAGCCAAAAGACCATGACATACAGTAGATGTATTTATCTTGAAGCTTTGTCCTCGTGTATTTTTAAAAGCTACCTGATTCAGTGTATGACTGCTTCTAAAACTAGATAAGTTGTGGCTAAAGTGTATGTCAACTAGGGTTGTACCGATACCGAGGATTTGCGCGAGTACTTGTATTCGCACAAATGCTCCCGATGCTTGAACCTTGTAGAGATTGGGCAACCCGGCGCAACTGGAAGTCAGCGGGCGGAACAGCGGAAGTGGCGCTCCGTGTCGACGTCAACGGTTGGACATCCCAACGCCCATCTTGGAACAGCCTGCACTCGGCCACAGTAAGCCAGCATCAGACATCTTGTTACACCCAGCCCATATAGTTCGGGCTGGGTGTAACAAGATGGCCGCTGCTGCTTTTATACGGCCGAGTGCAAGGAATACCAAGATGGGCGTCGCAGGCAGCCTTTCCTCTCATGGCATTTCAGTGCCTGCCCATCAGTGCCCATAAATGCCACCTATAAGTGCCCAATGCCCATCAGTGCCAGCCATCAGTGCTGCTTAATCAGTGCCACCTAATCTGTTGTGTGCTTTGAAAACTGTCGCATGACATTAAAAAAAAAAGTAATCGGTATCGGCGAGTACTTGAAAAAAGTATCCGTACTTGTACTCTGTCCTAAAAAAAAGTTGCATCGGGAAAACCCTAATGTCAACCTTAAAGTGGTTGTAAACCCCATTCATGAAATCTGACCATATATATCTATAGTGTTTACATATCTCTCTCCAAAGCCCTAAGTGTCGTGTCTTTCTGCTGCTCCGTTCCACTGTTATCAGCAAGATAACTTCTGACAAGTTCTCCTACAAAGGAGATAAATGCAGCTGGAAATTTGTGTCAGGGAGGGAACTTAAAGATAGATAAGCGGAGAGCTTATCTATTCAGACTGCAGCTCTGCAAGTTTCTTCGTTCCAATGCCTATGTGGAAGGGGAGGGGGGGTGTGCCTTTCCTCCAATCAGCTCTCACACAGTGTATGCCTAGACTCCGCACCCGCTGCTGAAACAAGAAGAAAGATTTATAACACGATGTGCACTTTCTAAAGAATGTAGAAAGCTGAAGATGGCAGATATGTATGTAAAACATATGTAAGGAGATTTATTTCATCTCTGTGTATCATCCGAGGCTGTTCACTTCACTGGGTATGGGACAGGGTTTACATCCACTTTAACTATGAACTTCTCTTATTTGCTCCCTTTTGGTCTGTTCAAACCATCAAGATTGTTTTATCTGTTCAAGTTTTAAAAAAAATAACGGTTGATGCTGCCAGAAATCTTGGGAGCTGAAAATTTCCCGTGTGCTGCAATCTTATGAATTTTATTATTCTCAGTTATCACTGTGAACTACTACAGAACACCTCTCCTCTGTTATGGAGAAAAGAAGGACGTCTTCTATAGTCCTATCCTGGGGTAACAACTCTGCTCCTCCATAAATACAGTATGATGAGTGAGTATTGTTACCCTAGGACAGGAAGTATATTACTGGCAGGATCATCAGGTGGAAATAAAGCCTGAAAAGAAAACTAATGCAAACACCACATCTAGCTGCAATATATTATTTGGGGTTTAGCTATTGTTTACCTTATCTGCTACCTTATTTCAGGTGACGAATCTGAAAATGAAAGCAGTTTTAGTGGAGATGAGGAGTTTGAAGTTAAGAAGTCTAAAAAGACAGCAGCAAGCAAATGTGCAAAACCCAAGAGCACAAAGAAAGAAAACTCCACACTGTCCAACACAGTCTGTAAGAAACCATATTTAGATAACTTCTCTGGTATCTTTTACAAAAATATCAGTCCGATGCTTAACACATCTGCATGTATCTTTTGGGATTTTATGTTGCATCCTGCAGTTAGAAATACTCAGCTACTAGAAACATTACCTGCATGAAGAGTGTATGTTCTAGTAGAAAGGCCTGTGTTGTGCTTACGGCTTGTGGCAAAGCAGATTGCATTCAACTGCATTCTACTTGCATTGGACATCGGCTTGAGACACGTTTAGGCCTCGTGCACACTGTACATTATAAAAATGCCAGTAGTGTTAGCTGTAGAAAGGAAATTTTAAGCATTTTGCAGTAGCGTTTTTCAGCATTTTTTAGCTTTTTTTTTTTTTTTACAAAACTATACTCCCACAAAAGCTTATGGCTCAAAAACGCTGATAGCCGTGTTTTTCAGCTTTTATCAGAGTTAGAGCATCTTTATAGCTGAAAAACTTCTCTTAAAACCCACTAGTTCTGTTCTGTTTTGTTTTTTGTTTTTTGTTTTTTTTTTCAAGCCACAAAACGCCCCTGCCAAAAAACTCTGATGACCGTATTGGACACAGTATTGTGCATGGACACATAGGATAACATGTTGGGGAATTTACTGTCTGCAGAAAAAAACACCTGAAGCCAAACACAGTAGCTGTAAAAATGTCCAGTGTGTATAAGGCCTTAAGATCATTAAGGCCTTGTTCATACCATGTGCAGAGACGTCAGTTTTTCTGCACGGGTTCTGCAAGGGCACAAAAAAAAACAATTGTTCTCTATGTGCCCTGTTCACATCACAACACCGGTATCCCATGCAAATTTTTTTTTTTTTGCGCAGGAATTTGCAACATCTATGCTGTTCGCTGTGCGGAAAGAAAACTGACATGACATTAGCACTGTGGTGTGAACAAGGCACATAACTGATGCACATGAAAACTGATGTCAACATGCACAAAAACTGATGTAAACTCATGTCTGCAGGTAAAATCTGCGAGGTTCTCCCATCAGTTTTCATGCACGTTTGTTGTGAACGAGCCCTAACAGTTCATTGACAGGTAAAACTGACCTACAGTAGACCCCCTAAGCTGCTTCAAGCTTCTTTTGCATTTCTATTGACTTTTTTGGGGAAAGAATCACTTCTTTTGCAATCAGAATCCTGCAGACACAGGCCCTAAATGTAATGGGGTTGATTTGCAAAGGCAAATAGGCTGTTCGCTTTGCAAGGGAAGTTGCATTTTGCAAGGGAGTTTGCCCCAGAGCTTAGTAAATATGGTGAAGTTTCGCTTTGCAAAGAATACCCAATCATGTGCAAGGAAATGTAAAAAAATGATTTTTACTGGCACATGATTGGAAGTCAGCAGAGCTTCACTTCATTCACTTCGCTTTGGGGCCAATTCCCTTGCAAATTGAACAGCATACCGTATTTATCGGCGTATAACACGCACTTTTTTCCCCTTAAAATCAGGGGAAAATCGCGGGTGCGTGTTATACGCCGATCCCCTGCGATCCTGACCTGTCAGGATTAAAAAATCGCTGACCGCGATTTGAAAATGGCGCTGCCGGCGCCGAAATACACAGTGCCGGTCCTCGGCTCTTCTCGGCGGCTTTCGGTTTCACTCGAGCGCCGCCCGAACCTAGCCGAGTATACTCGGCTAGTTTCGGATAGCTCCGCTCACCGTCCGAGTGGAACCGAAAGTAAACGAGAGCCGCCGAGAAGAGCCGAGGACCGGCTCTGTGTATTTCGGCGCCGGCGGTGCCATTTTCAAATCGCGGTCGGCGATTTTGAAGCTCACAGGCTTCAGCAAGGCTGGACTGGGGCAAGGCTGGACTGGGGCAAGGCTGCACTGACATGGCTGCACTGGCAAGGCTGCACTGACATGGCTGCACTGGCAAGGCTGCACTGGCAAGGCTGCACTGGCAAGGCTGCACTGGCAAGGCTGCACTGGCATGGCTGCACTGGCATGGCTGCACTGACAAGGCTGCACTGGGCAAGGCTGGACTGGGGCAAGGCTGCACTGAGAAGGCTGCAATGATGGGCATTTAAATGTAAGTTTTTTTCCCTTCAACTTCCCTCCTAAAAGTTTTTTTTCCTTAAAATTCCCTCCTAAATTGAGGTGCGTGTTATACGCCGGTGCGTGTTATACGCCGATAAATACGGTATTTGCTTTTAGTAAATCAAACCCAATGTCTGTAGAATAATCATATGTGTGTTTTATATATGTAAGTAACATAAAAAAATAATTTTCAACCTCCTTATACACAGCAAATCCATCTCCTGCCCCTGTGTCCATTAGAATAAAGCCAATGCCAGCCAAGCATACAGCTGCCCCATCCTCGGGGCTCAAAAATACAGTTGGACACAGCAGCCCTTCTGTAGGAATGAAAAGACCAGCATGGAGTCCTCCAGGTAAGCACTGATTCCCCCCCCCCCCCCCTTTATTACAATACCATGCTCCTTCTGAAAATGCTAGTTTCTTGACTGTCATGGTAATCCAATGGCTTCAATATCATCACTTGTACTATTATTATTCTATACTTGTCACTGCCTGGGACCTATATACAGATCAGGAGTTTTGACTTATTAATGTACATGCTTAACAAGTGTGTCTTGGACATTGTGTACACAAACTCCTAGGTGTCTTCTACAGATCCTAGTGCTGCCCATGGCATTAGGCACAGTTCACCTCAGGCTGTAATGAACATGGAAGTCAGTGCAGTTTGTAACAGGATTATAGTATCTTATTAATTTTTTTTTTTTTCACATTAAGAAAAAATAAGAAGAAACTGACTCAGTCCCCTGAATCATTTTATTTTAAAGAAATATTGCTTCTTTAAAACTCATGGATGTAAGGCTGATAAGTAGGTGGCTTCAGCAGTCTTAGCTCATGGCCAGGCAAGAGTCATGACAAAGGTAGCAGAGAGGAGGACAATTGCCCGTAGACTCCTAGCCTCTATGGCATGTTTATGTACAGTTTTCTTTGCCAGTACTATACCCACTGCTCCATGTCAGATTCACATACAAGGGTTTTTGTAAGTGGGTATAATCTGCCATTATTAACCACGTCAGCTCTGGAAGGTTTTACCCCTTTCATGATCAGGCCATTTTTTGCTATTTAGCTCTGCGCTACTTTAACTGGTAATTGTTTGGTTATGCAACGCTGTACCCAAACAAAATTGATATAATTTTTTTCACATAAATGGAGCTTTCTTTTGTTGGTATTTGATCACCGCTGGGTTTTATATTTTTTGCAGCATAAGCAACAAAAGACTAAAAAACAAAAATGTGTTTTACGTTCTGCTATAAAACCTATCCAATAAAAAAAAAAAAAAAAGTTTTTTTAAATCAAATTTTTTCATAAATTTTGCCAAAACTTATTCTGCTACAGGTAAAAAAAAATCCCAAAAGGTGTATATTGATTGGTTTGCATGAAAGTTATAGCGTCTACAAACCATGGTACATATATTGGAATTATTTTTTTTTTTCAGTATATTAGTAATGGTGGGGATCAGCAACTTATAATTCAATTGCAGGATGCTGGAAAGGGAAACAGAGATCATTCCCTCTGTACAGAGCTCTGTGTTGATTGTCTCTGGGCTGTGATTGCACACAGCTGGTCAGCAGGTCCCGGCCATTAATCATTGGCGGGTACTTGTTGACAGACTCCTGTTGTGAACCATCACAACAGATGTCGGCAGGGATGCGCGCTCTCCCTAAACCCGTAAGCAGGCAGAAATGTACGGGTACATCCGCAAGAGGTTAATGTATTCAAGCAGTTGGCTGCGTCATGTGGGTCTGCCTGCCTTCTGTGTGTTTTTTTTTTTTTTTTTTTTTTTTTTTTGCATGTTTTACTGAAACTATTTTGCCTACTGTTCAATAAGACAGACTGACATATTTTCTTTTCTCATCAGTATTGTCCATTTTATTTATTAACCCTCCTACATTTCACTTTTTTTTTTTTTTACAACCAGCTGTATTTATATTATTTTATGTGGTTTGTTCTATTGTTATTCAGAGTTTGTGTTGATTGTTATTTTGGTTGTCACCTAATCCTAAATAACCGCTACAGTCTTGTGTGTCCAAGGTTGCATAGTTTTGCTTGCACTCTCACAGTATTTTCATATTTGTCCCTTTGCCGCCAGCTTCTTTGGGAACTGCACGGAGCCCACTGACTGGAGAGACTGTGCGGTCTCCTAACCAAGCACTGCGCCTTGGACTGTCAAGATTAGCAAGAGTCAAGCCATTACATCCAGCTACTGTCCATCACTGAATTTTTCGGTGAATCATCTGAACAGTGAAGAAGAATTGCTACTCGGTAGGAACTGAAAGACCCCAGATTCCATAAACTGGCATACCCACAAAATATAAATTGACTTCAGCACAACAGCTATTGAACTACAACCAACAGGAATGCCTGGGCTGACCGGTATTGAAAGTCTTGCTGAAGTTTCACAAATTGCTTGGCCTTGTGGGATTCATCAGAACTAAAACCATGCAGAGACTTGAGAGACATGAATGCTAAAGGCAATCCTTTTGCTTATTATCAAATTTTCAGAACTGTTTAATCTTACCGTTTTTTGCTTTATGGGGCCTAATTTTATTGAGGGACAAGTTTTAAATGTAAAAACTTTGACGTTTTAAGGTGACAGAAGAAAGTTACTTTTTCTACTTTCTAACAGACCATCTCATTTTCTTTTACTGAAGAGTTGAGGGGTGTGTAAGGGATGAAGACTGATTTGAAATAAGTCCTACAGAGTTAAAGTGGTTTTAGGGAGAGGTGGTTCCATAGGTACTTATTTAAAGTGTTTCTAAAGCTAAATGTTTTTTTTACCTTAAAATGGTTGTAAAGGCTGAAGGTTTTTTACCTTCATGCATTCTGTGTATGGCGGTAAAAAGCCTTCTGTGTGCAGCAGCCCCCCCCCCCTAATACTTACCTGAGCCCCATCGCGATCCAGCGATCTGCAGCCTCTGCTCTCCGGGGCTCTTCCTCCTCACTGGCTGAGACAGCAGTGGGAGCCATTGGTCAATGAACCAATGAGGAGAGATGGGGCGGGGCCAAGCCACGGCTCTGTGTGTGTGAATGGACACAGAGCAGTGGCTTGGGAGCGAGCTGGCTCAGATACCCCCAAAGCAAGCTGCTAGCTATGGGGGCAGGGGAGAGAGGCCAGGAGCGCCGGTGGGGCACCCGAGAAGAGCAGGATCAGGGCTGCCCTCTGCAAAACCACTGCACAGAGTAGGTAAGTATGACATGTTTGTTATTTTAAAAAAATGCATTTAATATCACTTTAAAACATTCTCTGCATTAGGTTAAAAAACATTTTGCGACTTGATGTGCCCCTCCTCCTCTGAACACTTACCTGACTTCTAGATCAATCCAGCGCTGTGCCCCGCTGCAGTCTACTCTCCTCCCTCCCTCTTCAAACACGGACTGACAGACGGGAGCAATTGACTTCTGCTGCTGTCAGTCAAATTCAGTGAGGAGGGAGCGGCTTGTGTGTCAGTAGATGTACACAGCCTGGCTCAGGAGCGAGCCCACAGGTGCACCCACATAGGAGGCACACCGAGAAAAGGAGGAGCCTAGACTGCTGGCGGGGGACTTCAGAAAAGGAACTTCGGAGTCGCTCTGTGCAATACCATTGCACAGAGCAGGTAAGTATAACATGTTTGTTTAGGGAAAAAAAAAAAACTTTACAATCACTTTAACTGCGTAGATATCTATGGAAGCACACCTGTTTTGCACACATTCACCAGACTTCACAGATTTTGTCTGTCCTGTTAACATGATGGATGTAAATCACTGAACAGCCTTCCTCTATGGGTACAGGCACAGGAGAACTTAAAGTCAACCTCTATGTTAGGAGTTAGATCATTTTTCATGAATGGAAATAAAAAACACTCAGGGGTTGTCCTCACCGACTTTCTGCAGATGTTGCCTTGTTCACATCTTATTTCTTTCACTGACCCATAACAAGTCGGCAGATCAAGAATACTTACATCCTGGATTAGTACAATTGGCAGGCAGTACAGCGTTTTCACGTACAGGTGTACTTTTAACTGTATTTGAGGGCTGTTTGTTTGCTGCATGTTTTTCCCTTGTCTTTTCCTCTAAAGTCTGTCTTCCAATTAATTTTATTTATGATGTTGCTTACTAGCTAGTATAAAAAAAAAAAAAACAATGGCAATCGTTGTGGAGTGACATCCAGTAACAGTGCAAATATCCAATGAAAACAAGATATAACTGCACAGCTTTGCGTCTTTAGTACACAACTGTGTGAGACGGCACAACGTATATACTGCAGTCTTTTGCTCAGGAACTACACTGTCAATTTTAATCTCTTGAGATTTAACCACTTGCTGGCAGTCACCTGAATAGGTTACAAATATCCTGCTACTAAAATTGTTAGTGATTTATCACTAGGTCTAGCAAATGATCGGCAGACAAATGGCTACTTATGGGGTATGCTACACAAGTAGCTTGCAGGAGAATCTTGTAGCTGTCATTTGTGTATGAATGGAGCATTATTTGGTCATGCAAGAATGATTGCTAACAAGTAGCTGGATTCAGCTACTACAGATCCCCTGTGTAGTTTTAGCCTGTTCAGGTGACTGCTGACAGATGGTGAAATTGCTTGCTACCAAGAGATTAATATTAGCCATGTAGTCCTAGAGTTACTGTAGGTGTCCAAGGAGCCCAAGTGCTTTCTATGATGTATATTTGCCGCATCTATTTTATACACTTCTCCAGAGCAAATCAATTTTATACAATTTCTACTTTAGCAATGAAATGTTAAAATGTGTGTGTATATAGCCAACCTGAATAAAATTTAATATTTTTTTCCTAAGGTTTGTTATTATGTGCACTAAATTATTCTATTAAAAGTTGTATAGGACAGTGTCTCCCTGCTGTGTATTATACAAAGCCTGGGATTCCCTGAGTAATTCGATGACCTCTTGTAATTATGTTATAAGCCAGCTATACTCTGAGGGGTCTCTCATCCCTGAAAGGATTTCAATGTCTCTATAATATTTTTAGGAGTATGTTGCTTTGGGCAACAGCAGTTGTTCACTAGACTTGTCAGAGCTCCTCTCATGTGTGTTATATTGTTAGAGATTGTGCTCACAACTGTATTCTGCTCTGTCTTCCATTAGGCCTGATTCACATTCATGCATTTTGCATTTTTCAATACATGCTTTTCATCCATTTGAAGTCTATGGAACCAAAAAAAAAGTCCTTGGCCCCTTCCATAAAATGCACAGATGGTAACTACATCCATAGGAAACCATGTTAAATGGACTGTGGTGTGTTTCTGCAAAACTGAAAACGCGCTAAAAAATGCATAGGTGTGAACCAGGCCTTTAAGTTTTATGAAAAGATAATCTTATTTTATTTTATTTTAGGATAGAGTAGGAAAGAATAAGACCCTTTGTCAAGTTTTGTATTGCAGTCTGTCTCTCCACTGGAGAGATTCAGTCTTCTGGTTGTCCTTGTGACCATTGTTACCAGGACTGAAAATGATAGGAAATCCAAAAATTCAGAGTTATCATCAGAGCAATTAGTGAGGGAAAATGTTCTATTTGTGACCTGACACCTCTTTCTTTGTCGGCTGTCTAAGATGGGAATTCTGCCCACTTCCTGTTGCATCTCCAGGGTAGGAAGTGAAGGGAAAGCTTTTAGCAGAATACAGGCAACAAGAAATAACTTGATAGAGACTAACCCTTCCCTGCTTTATCCACAACAAAAAGACATACCTGTTTTCTGCCCTTGTGGGATGGTGCATCAACAATCAATGCCTGGTGCAGTAATTCCTGCATAGCCACTAGGCATACGGAAAGTTACCACAGCTGTTTTATTTTGGGGAGGCCTCTATCTTGATGAGACGCAGTGCTTTACACAGTGTAAGTGTGCGTGCAATCTATAAGCAGAGCATGAAGCTTGTCACTACTTCCCAGTTGGCATCTTGAGAAGAGATGCAGGAGTTGCTGTAAGAGGAGAAAGGGTGCTAAAAAGGAGAATGAAGAAGGTGATGGCAGCTACACATATGTTTCTTGTCTTCTTTCTTTGTAGGCCTTAAAGTGGAACTAAACATAACTACTAAAAAACTGTAAACAGGCAGCTTTTTATTGCAGAAGAGACATGCTATGTCTCTTTTGGAATAAACACTTACCGGCCTTGTGTGCAGTTTTCTGTTGAATGCACACTGAGCTGTGCATGTGCATCTCAGTGTGCATTCCTGGCACATTCAGCTGTACCCAGAATGATGGACTCCTGTACACAGGATGACATTATTCTCCGACCAACCAATCAAGAGTCTGAAAACTTGCCATCTGAAAGTAGCCGAGAAGATGACTGTGGCTAGTGAGGGATTAACCATCACATCACATCACTGCAGTTAGAAGGTGAGTATTTTTGTGAGTTTAGTTCCGCGGTAAAGCTGAACTTTAATCTTATATTTTGCCTTCTCTGATTTTTATATGCCCTATACAGCTTTCTGAAAACCTCACAGCACCCTGCCCATCCGTGCTCCTTTTTGAACCCCCATTCCTAATGCAAGCAGTGCAAGACTGAAGGTAAGGCTGGAGTTTAGCTTTAACCATTTTGTACATTCTAGACATTATGCCTACATATAACAAATGCATTGAGCCCCGTCACCAGAGACTGCATAGAGTTTGTAAATATAATTATCAGACTAAAGCCAAAATTCACCTTTCCCATGTTATTTGTGTTATTTTTATTTGTCTTCACTTGCTTTGTCCTCTGGAGCCATACTTGTTTTCATATTTTACTAGCTTTCTCTATGTGAAAAAAACACGTCACATGGCTGCTGAAGTCATTGTAACCTGGCCGAAACCTTGGAGAAAATTTGAACATATATGCAAGTTTTAGGCTCGGTTCACACTGCTGTGACCTGAAAGTCGCACAACTTATGATGTGACTTTACCAGCTGACTTGCTGGCAACTTGAGTACTATGATGCGACTTTCAGTAATGCCTGGGTAATCTTTCTGTAATGTCAGATCCAGATCACATCAATATAGATAAGGATCCGACTTGGAGGGTGACTTCCATTAAAGTCTATGGGCACAAGTCAGATAGAAGTCGCTTGTAGTAGCACAGGAACCTTTTCTAAAGTCGAAGCAACTTCAGTAGTGCTAATTAAGATAGCTCTCATTGACTAACATGGGGTTTCACATGTAATGCGACTTGGGGTCTCACCAGTCGGATCCCAAGTCGTGGCAGTGTGAACCGAGCCTAAAGCCAACTCCCAGGCTATTTTTTATTTTAATTTTAAAAAGGATGTCTTAGCATGGCTCCAAATGAAAAAAAAAGAAAAACAGAACTCCGGCTACAATACTTTAAAGGGGGTGTGCAGTGACGTTTGGTAAGCGATGGGTAAATTCGGTGGGCAGATAAAAAAAGTGGGGCTATGGATTATTTAAAAAAAAAAAAAAACTGATGGCTTAAAATATGGGAGCCAATGGCAAGGGACAAAAAAGGAACAGGAGATATAAAAATGTCCATGACCATAAGAATGAATGATTCATGCATAAGAAAAAAAAATGACCTAAAAAAAGTATATGGGGGGAAAAAGTAATTATAGCGTTCAATAGTAAAGGGTTAAAATGTGTTTGCTGATTCTACCCTCAGTGCAGCCAGCTGAGAGGGAGGAAGTAGCTCAGTGAACAAAAAAGCAGAGAGACACAGCAGCGCTCATCTGAGTGTAGTATGATTGATAAAGTTCATCATTTAACCACCTCAATACAGTGCACTTACACCCCCTTCCTGCCCAGACCAATTTTCAGCTTTCAGCGCTCTCACACTTTGAATGACAATTACTCAGTCATACAACACTGTACCCATATGCATCCTTTTTTTCACACAAATAGAGCTTTCTTTTGGTGGTATTTAATCACTAGTGGGTTTTTTATTTTTTGTGCTATAAATAAAAAAGACCGTACATTTTGTGAAAAAAAATGCCTTTTTATTTGTTTGTCATAAAATTGTGCTAATTAGTAATTTTTCCTCATAAATTTTGGCCAAAATTTATACTGCCACATATCTTTGGTAAAAATAACCCAAATTAGTGTAAATTATTTGGTCTATGTGAAAGTTATAGAGTCTACAAACTATGGTGCCAATCACTGAAAATTGATCACACCTGATGTACTGAAGGCCTATCTCATTTCTTGAGACCCTAAGTGCCGGTTCACACTAGAAGCGGCACGACTTGCAGGTCGCCTCACCGAGGCGACCTGCACACGACTGCCTGGGCGACTTGCAAAACGACTTCTGTATAGAAGACTATGCAAGTCGCCCCCAAAGTAGTACAGGAACCTTTTTCTAAGTCTGAGCGACTTGCGTCGCTCCCCTTAGAACGGTTCCATTGTACAGAACAGGAGGCGACTTGTCAGGCGATTAGGTCGCCTGACAAGTCGTTCTAGTGTGAACCGAGCCTAACAAGTCGGTAGAGTACAAATGCCCCCCAAATGACCTCTTTTTAGAAAGGAGACATTTCAAGGTATTAGGTAAGTAGCATGGGGAGTTTTTTTAAGTTGTGATTTTTTTTTTCCCCACAATTCTTTGCAAAATGAAGATTTATTTTTTTTTTACAAAATTGTCATATTAACAGGTTATTTCTCTCACAGAGCATACGCATACAACAAATGACACCCCAAAATACCTTCTGCTACTCTTCCCGAGTATGGGGATACCACACGTGTGAGACTTTTACACAGCCTGCCCACATACAAGGGCCCAACATTGAAGTAGCACCATCAGGCGTTCTACGAGCATAAATGACACATCTCATTTCTCAACCACCTGGTACAATTTTGAAGGCCCTGCAGCACCAGGACAATGGAATTGCCCCCAAAATGACCTCATTTTGGAAAGCAAACACCCCAATGTATAATCTATGAGGCATAATGAGTCTTTTGAACGGTTCATTTTTTTCCAGAAGTTTTTGGAAAATGTGGAAGAAAAATGAAAATGCATTTTTTTTTTTTTTTTTACACAAAGTTGTCCATTTATAAGATATCTCCCAAACATAGCAAAAATGACACCCCAAAATACTTTCTGCTACTCTGAGTATGGTGATACCACATGTGTGAGCCTTTTACACAGCCTGGCCACATACAGAGGCCCACCATCCAAATAGCACCATCGGGCTTTCCTGACAACCGATCATTTTTGAAGGCCCTTCCTTTTTTCTAACACATAGCATGTACATACCAACAATTACAATCCAAAATAAATTCTATTGCGGAAAGGGTAAAAACTGTGCTTTTAGTAATATCCACAGAGGAGGGCACCGGTCCAGGCAGCAGGCAGGAATGTGCTTAGCGACAGCAATAGTAATTATCCAGGCAGCAAGCAGGAATATTGTCTATAGTCAGCACAAGGATATTGTCAGCACAGCACAATCCATAGAAATTGTCCAGGCAGAGACAGCCAGTACAGCCATAATAGTCCTGCTACACGGTTACCTGCAGACACTCATTATTGTACCGCTCTCCAGCCCTTCATAAACATACTGCCTCTTGCTACAGCTAATTATTTGTATAGTCCAGGTAGCGTTGTGGTCCGCTAATGCGGCAGGCAGAGGCATGATGGCAGTAAGTCAGCAGCAGGCTGAGGGCCGCAATCAGGTAAGACCTGTGCACAGGGGTAGAGGCTTCGAGCCACCCAAATCTCTATGAAGCCTCCGGACTCCAGACCCTAATCCGGAAACTCTGAAACCTGGAGAAAACAGAAAAGAATTGTTTTCTCCATCCGGAAAAACAATTCTGGAGCCCCTCACATATGTGAGACCCCTGTGTACTACAGTAGCAGGGCAACAGATCAGTCCAAGCGGTAGGCAAAAGCATAGTCCATAAACAGGCCAGGGTCCATTCACATGCAAGCAGTCCAAGCGGTAGGCAGTAGCGTAGTTGATAAAAAAGGCCAGGGCCAGTTCACGTGGAAGCAGATCAAGCGTTAGGCAGAGGCATAGTTACAAAACAGGCCAGGGTCAGTTCACGTGGAAGCAGTCCAAACGGTAGGAAGAGGCATAGTCAAAAACAAGCCAGGGTCAGTTCACATGGAAGGCAGTGGCATGGTTATTTGGGGAAGCATGGAAAATCGTCAGCACAGATGATGGAAATGGTTAAAAATATGGACTAATATTTTAGGGATGTATGATAAAGTTGGAAGCATTCACCAATGCAAAGGCCAGGTTGGGAGGGACACTGGGGACAATGGTAGCTGGAATCTTTTCGAATTCCTCTTTTGCTGCACACGACATTTTTTTTGCCATCTTCGGCCTGCTTCAGATGGTGGAATGTGAAAGGGGAAGTGGCACTCATGAAGTCATCTAACCGCATCAGAGCGAAGGTCTTGTGGGGGGGGGGTCTTTGTTAATAGATGAGGGACGTGACAACTTCTATTAATTGTAGGAAGGGGCGGGTCTTTCTGTGGATTTGATGTAGAGTACGTAGGAATTATAAATGGCCAAATGGATGAGATAAATTGCTACCTTCTTGTACCAGAATCAGGACCTCCTTATTGACAAATAGGGCTGAATCATTTGATCATTGATAATCTCCCCCCCGTAGAGATTATAACCTTGTTGGCTTTTCAATGGGACCTTGTCTATTGTGAACCTCAATTGTAGTGTCGTCATGGATAGTGGACATCATGTGCATGTCCTTTTTTATCCTTCCACCTCAAGGCCAGCACTTCGCAGCTCTTTCCCCCCCTTGCAGCTTTTTGTTCACTAGAGATTGTGGGAGGCCCTTCGGGATTGGTGATCCCGAGTCGAAAGGCAGCCATGTTGGGTTGGCAAGACCATCTGGCATGTATGTAGAGGCCCTGGCTCTTGGGGGACGTGACATTCCAGTAGTTGGGGGGGATTTGAATTTCCTGGGCTGGTACTCAGGCGTGATGTGGCAGCACTGGTACTGGGCCTGGGCATTTGTTCCTGGGGCCTATCGCTGGCTGCAGCGCTGGTACTGGGCATTTGTTCCTGGGGCCTATCGCTGGCAGCAGCGCTGGTACTGGGCCTGAGAATATAATCCTGGTTGCTGGCAGCTGCCTGGTTTCCAGAGTGCCATGCCCTTTTAGGAGGGACCCATTCTTCCTCCGAATAATTTGCCGATTCACTATTCTCTGTTGGTTCAAATGCCGAATTTGATTCAGAATCAGAATTGGAATCTGATGAGAACTCCCTGCTGCTCTCATCAGTCATGGAGAGGATCTGGAACGCCTCCTCACTAGTATAAAATCTTTTGGACATGAAGCTGATGGCTGTGTGACAGGTGACGGTGACTGATGGGCTGTGCGATGGGTGGCAGGTGACGTTCACTTATAGGTGATGACGGTGTGACAGGCGATGGTCACTGACGGGTGACAGGCCACGAATGGTGACGGTCACTGACTGGTAACAGGCCACGGACACTGACAGGTGATGGCTGACAGTCACTGATGGGTGACGGGGGATGGCTGACTGTCACTGATGGGTGACAGGTGCAACGCTGACGGTCACTGATGGGTGACAGGTGACGGTCACTGATGGGTGACGGTGACAGGTGGCGGTCACTGATGGTAGTCTCTTATGTGACAGGTGCACTTTATGGGGTGACTGTTGGGTGACAATGGGGGGGGCGATGGGACAAGTTTTGTGCTGGAAACGGTGTGTGAGGAGAGAAGAGCTGGTAACAGCTAGTTACCGCTCTGTGTTTACATTTAGTGATCGGTTGTGAAAGGATCACAGTCGATCACCTGCCAATGGCTGTGCAGCCGCTGGATAATCTTGTGCTGGCTGGAATTCCACCAGCAAAAGTCCGATGGAGCATACACACGGTCACATTTTCCGACCAAAAGCTCTCATCGGTCTTTTGCTGGCCGAATTTCCGATCGTGTGTACGCGGCATAAGAGGTAGCCAGGAAATTAGATGTGTAATTTATGCTCCAGAACACCTGATAGCGCTCCCTACATGTTGGGCCTCTCTTTGTGGCCACGCTGTGTAAAAGTCTCCCACATGCGGTATCGCCATACTCAGGAGTAATAGCAGAATGTGTTTTGGGGTATAATTTGTGGTATGCATATGCTGTGAGAAATAACCTGCTAATATGACAATTTTGTGAAAAAAGAAAAAAAAAAAATCTTGATTTTGCAAAGAATTGTGGGGAAAAATGACAACTTCAAAAAACTCACCGTGCCCCTTTCTAAATACCTTTGAATGTCTACTATCCAAAAAGGGGTCATTTGGGGGGTATTTGTACTTTCCTGGCATGTTAGGGTCTCAAGAAATTAGCTAGGCCGTCAGTACTTCAGATGTGATCAATTTTCAGAGATTGGCACCATAGCCTGTGGACTCTATAACTTTCACAAAGACCAAATAATATACACCGATTTGGGTTATTTTTACCAAAGATATGTAGCAGTATAAATTTTGGCCAAAATGTATGAAGAAAAATTACTAATTTGCAGAATTTTAAAACTGAAACAAAGAAAAATGCATTTTTTTTACAGAATTTTCAGTCTTTTTTCTTTTATAGCGCAATTGTCATTCAAAATGTGAGAGCACCGAAAGCTGAAAATTGATCTGGTTAGGAAGGGGGTTTAAGTGCCCAGTAGTCAAGTGGTTAATTGCAATAAAGGATGAATTTTACTAATCATACTACACTCAGATGAGTGCTGCTTTGTCTCTCTGCTGGCTACAATACTTGCAACCTCTTGTGATGCTGACACTCAGTTATTGCTTTCCACCACTAGATGCCCACAGTCTTGGGTTGAATGACACTCCATGGTCTCAGGATTCACAAAACCTGATGAGTTTCCTAAAGCACAGCACAATCTAAATCTTTATGCCTTCAGACTTTTTCTCTCTGATTGACACTCTGTATGTTGCAATATGAACAGGGCAGGTTGGGAGGGGAAGGCAGAGGGCTAATTCGCTCATCCGAATTATGGAGTTTTGTGTGTACAATGTAAATTTTAGTTTGTGCTAGTCAGCTCTGAAAAAAAAACAGTTGCTAATAAAGACAGTTAAACAGGTGAGTTTATAGCCCCATCTGTTGGCTGGGAATGAGAATTCAAGAGTTTCATATGCACATTTAATGCACCTGATAAGTAAAAATACTTTAAAATGTCATTTTGTTTAGTCCTCTGGCCATAGTTTATAAAATATCTAGCAAAACACTATGGGGGGAATTCAATAAAGCTGCTGCAACACTTTTCTGGCATTCATCCTTTTTGCTAACGTATTGCGCCAAATTCATGAAGTATCTGCAACACTTTTGGTTCTGACAGCGACTTGTGCACCAAATTCAGGTAGTTCTAAAATGTGCTACTTTTACATTGTGGCACATTCAATGTGCCAAATTAAAAATAAAAAAAAATAAAAATTATAATGCTCTGTGCTTCTCTTGCAAAAAAAAAAAAAATGAAAACACTGACAGTTCGTATCTTACGAAAGTGGAGCTAATTAAGACCAACTCTCTTGGTGTACAGAGAGAAAATGACGCAGACAGATTTTGTAACAGTGTCTTGTGTGGTTACTAAAAGTGGCACTGTATGCGTCAAGTACACGTTTTAGACGGGTACATAAATTTGGCACATGCTGCACCACTTTTAGAAAACGTGAGAGTGTGTAAGTGTAACACTTTGAGAGATCACAGTACACCCCCTGACAATGTCTTATTCTGCTCTTCTCTTCAGAAGGATGGTCCCATCTTTGTTCAGGCATCGTCCAGGTTCACCATTTACTTCATGGACTGAGATGCCAGCTCAGGAAAATCAGTCAGATAATTCTTGGTGCTTGTATAGTTCTTGGCTGTGTTCACAAATGTCTGAAACAGATCAGCTCTTGCTGTAGCCTCTCGCCTTGTGATTTGCTCCAGTTACAATGTTGCATTCTGATCAGAGTGAGGAAAACCAAGTAAATACTTCCTTTTGCCTGCAGCAGACTGATTTCAACCTAGGCAAAGTCACTGGACCGGAGCTCAAGGCCTGCTTTGTAATGGTAAAAAGTGGAGCTTTCTTGAAAAAAAAAGATACTGTTTTATTTATACAGATTTTTAAAGTTGCTGAAAGGTCCACTTTTGTCCTGAATTAGGTCTCAATCCCTAGTCTATTACTCATATCTTTTAGTTGAATGTGTACTCTGAAATCTATTTCTGTTTTAGCTGAGCAACCACTCTCTGTTGTGGTGACTTGCTTCCCTTTATCACTTCCTGATCACATTGGGCTTACCCTCTGAAACTGTGCAGCACTCCGGATATCCCACCTAAGACATCACCCAAGATGGGTGCTTCCAACACTGTGTGGATACCGGTTTTCTGTCTGTGGTTAACAGGTAAGTGCGTTGCTGCTGTGTGGCTATAAGTCTTCATTTACTTCATTAAGTTAGTGGGGTGGTTTTAGTTTCAGTTTCATATTTCTAATCTCTTCATTTAATGCATTTTACTTTTTTTTTTTTCCTTTACATTCTTTCTGTATTAATGGGCATCTCAAAGCCATACTGTGCCCTCAAACCTTTGGATGGAAATTCTACCCTTTTAGCAAGCTTATCAACTAAGGAACTTTCATAAAACTTACATTCAGATTTCACACTTTTTTTTCTAATTGGCTCCAATTGAACAAATGTATGACTCCTGCGTAAAAGTTGTGTGAGGCTGGGTTCACATTGGTGTGATGTCAGACAGCACTGCTGTGCAAATCACATGCGATGTCTGTGCGATGCGAGTTCAGCCATACAGATTGGAGTCGTGCAGGAACCTTTTTTTGGTCCGCACCAGAATCGATCCGATGCGATCCAATCTGGGGGTGTCATTAACTTTGTATTGACACTCCCAGTGGTTCGCATAAGGCAGTGTGAACTGCCTGTGAGTCAGGTGTGGGAACCCGCACTGGGTTTGCGGGGTTTCCCGCATCGCAATAATGTGAACCGAACCTGAATCTTCAAAAATGTATACATTTTGAAGGACTATTTACACCCAGGCTTATTCAAGAATATACATATCTGTCCTTTAATTACCGTATTTATCGGCGTATAACACACACTTTTTCCCCTTAAAATCAGGGGAAAATTGTGGGTGCGGGTTATACGCCGATCCCCCGCTGATTGTGAGCGGAGGATCGAGCCGCCAAAATACATAGCCGAGTGTACTCGGCTCAGCTCACAGTCACGCCCAGTCCCGCCCTATGATGGACGTAACACAGGGACTGGGTGTGACTGTGAACGGAGCTGAGAACACTCGGCTACGCTCAGGACTGCGAAAGGACCCAAGTGCCGCCGAGAGGACCCGGCGCCATTTTTAAACTGGAAGACTGCGATGAAAAGTGCACTGACAAGGCTACACTGCAAGGCTGCACTGACAAGGCTATACTGATAAGGCTGCAGATGGACACTGATAAGGCTGCATTGATGGGCATTTAAATGTAAGTTTTTTCCTTAAACTTCCCTCCTAAACTTGGGGTGCGTGTTATACACCGATAAATACGGTATTATAACTGCTCAGTTTGACTTCAAATATATCTAAAGCGGAATTGTTTTTTGTATGTGGAATATGGATGTGTGAAGTCATATCAGTATTGCAATCTGCCGGCTCCCATACCCTATGATTTACATACATGAGACAAAGAATATCCACACGCCACTTGAACAGTTTATAGATCGTCCCCACACAGAGTATCCTAGTAGACGGTCCCAGATCACCAATCTAAAGCACTACTATATGCTTGATATACTGCAAACTTTAGGAGCATGAAAACAGAGTCATCTACGCGTGACACTGTAGACATATTGTTAACCCATACACCTCATACCTTCTCAAACATATTAGGCACTCCTCTGCTAGTATATGTTGCCTTGTAAAACAGTAGAGCCTTATTAACGAGTGCTTCCTAGGCAAGAACAGCAGGGGCTTCTGGTTTATCCATGAGATAATAATAAGCTTCCTGGCATAGTACAGCAGGAAGGTTAGCAGAGTACGGATCACCTTTTTCAAGGCCAAGGAGTCTACCAATCCCAAAAGACATATTTCAATAGATGGCCTGACAAAAAGTGTTGTAACTTCTTGAATACATTGTGTAACTTCCCACCAAAACTGTTAGAGCAGTGCATTCCCAAAATATGTAAATAAAATCTTGCCTGGTAGAAGTGCTCCACTGGATGATTGAGTAGGAAAGATCATAGCTAATCTGGCGGGAGTGACTACAGTGTATTCTATGTAAAAATTTGTACTGTATGAGATGGTCTCTAGCTGACACCAATCTAGAAAAGGTCTCCCAGAGATCATCCCCATCCAGCTTAGAAAAGTACACCACCCAGGCATTTCTACAAGGCGTTAGGACCTTTCTGGTATCTATACACAATTGTTTGTATATAGTAGACAAAGCCTTAGCTAAGGTATCATCACATTTGATTGATTACAGTGGATACAAATTGGGCATTGTAGGCATGGCGAAATTGCAAGTAACAAAACAGATCTGAGTTAAGTAAGTGATAAGCAGATTTCATGACATCAAATTGGAGGAGTACTCCATTGCACACTATATCACCAACCTTTTTAACACCGAACTTGGTCCACATAATAGGATTCGGATAATTATAAGAAATTAGGTAACTGTGGGTTCCTCCACAATGGTGTGTAAGGGGAAATTACCCCCCTACTCCCTGACGGTAGCACACATGGACGCTGTTAGAGAGTATGGGGACCTCCCCAAAACAACAAATATACCAATGCCTCATAGGAACCAACTATGGCTGCCTCCAATGCTATTGCCGCATTAGCCTCTGCGATGGTCAACCACCTGTGGGCAAAGATTAACTGGCCTGCCAGGAAATACTGAGAGAAATTAGGGACCGCCAGCCCCCTGTTTCCACGGTTGCTGATGCCCTTGGCGTTTGATCCTAATATTCTTCTCCCTCCACAAATAGGCAGAGACTAACCACTATATACTTTTAAAGATATTTTTGGGTAAGGTAAAAAGAGATTAAAGATATATATAATGTAGCGCTGGTAGATTTTCATCTACCACTTATAGGTAAATTTAGTGGGTACAGGGGGTCCCCGGGTTACGAACGAGATAGGGACTGTAGGTTTGTTCTTAAGTCGAATTTGTTTGTAAGTCGGAACAGTACCTTTTTTAAGTACAAATCCAGTCTCAGAGTCAGGAAGTGAGATTAAATCCATCTAATGAGGATACAGACAGTATAATTTTTTTTATTTTAATTATTCTTTACTTTTTTTAATTACTTTGTTATTTTTTTTTTAATTTAATTAATACTGTATTTCTTATTTTTTTTATTTTTTTATAAATTTTTTTTCACTTAACTTTATTGCTATCACACAGGAGAAAACAATTCCCTGTGTGATAGCAATTGGAGGTGACAGGTTCCCTTTATTGACCCTGTCACCTCCTAGCACTGCTAGATTTTCTGTCAGAGCTGAGAGGGGAGGAGCACAGCTCTCCCCTCTCACTCTTTACATGGCGGCAGGGACAGGAGGAACAGGTACAGTACACTGCATATTAAGCATATTACAGTACTGCTCACAGGCTGTTACAGGCTGCTCACCTGATGGCACAGCAGGGAGATGGATAGATGCTGTGTCCAGGCAGGCCGGCCGCGGTGCACCTCCGCGGGGCAGCGCTCGTAGGAAAGACCGGGGATCCTGGAGGCTTCACTAGGCCGGACAAGGCCGCGGTGACGTCACTCGGGCCCCGTTCGTAAGTAGGGGTCGTTCGTAAGTCGGATGTTCGTAGGTCGGGGACCCCCTGTATCTGTTTTATACATAGTCAAATTTAGCCTCTGTTCCAGTTTGGCTGTGTTGCATGTAGTTTCACACTGTGCCTGTGGGTGTCGTTGTCACCATGGGTCAGTGTTGGAAAGGCAACGCGCTGAAGCGTATGGGTGCTCTTCTGTCCCGGAGATAACACGGTGGAGGTGGTCCTCCGAGTTGCATTCTGGGAGAGGGTATTTATGGGACAGACGCCATGCCCTCCTGGCCGACAGGTATGTACTACCGCGTGGTCCTCCGACTGGGAGCACCACGTTGCTGCAGCGTGTGGGTGGGCCTAGAAGCCTGTCTGGGGCCTACCACAGCGGCGAGGGAATGGTCCTGTGCTGTCTGTCCTAAGGGAAGAAGCTGGACAACTGAGAAGATCCCAGGGGAGGACCTGTCATGGAAGGATCATGCAGAGTGCTGGTCTGGAGAGGGGCCTGGTGACTCAGTTGGAGGGCGCATCCTAAAGTTAACCTACCACATAGTACTGCCGGGTCGGCTTAAAGGTTCTAGTGCTGTGTTTGCTGTCCATCGTAAACCATTACATCCTGTGGCAGAGGATCGTACGGGTTTCTATTCCATTCAAGTCTGTGGCAGAGACTTTTGTTCGTGCTGCGTGTCGGTTGCTAGGTTAGTGAGAGAAACCTGTCTGGGCGGGCAAAGATTCAACTCTAAAAGGAGAGTACATTCATCTACAAGATTCCAATTCATAATACTACACCAAGAAAAGGTATTTGAACTTCCCTGCAACTCTTCTTCTACCTCTTTCCTGCTACTTTCTTCAGTTACTTTTTATTAAAGCATTGGAAAAGATACTCAAGTGTCTGGTGTCTACACTGCCTGGTATTAAACTCAACGGGACCCTAGACCCGGTTCTGGTGAAATTGAGGTAACAAAGGTGACGGTAACAGCCCGCTTTAAACCAGCAGCTCCACCGTGAGTTAATGCTACATATATATATATATATATATATATATATGTATGTATGTAAAGAAAAGAGGTGCAGCGCTCAAAATAAAAGTCCTTAGACCCTTCGTTCATCCAGATATCAATAGTAACCGAACACTTCATGAGATATATTTGAAGAGTGAGAGAGGGAAGATGACCACCACCGGCATCCAAACACACTGCCTCTTACCCTTTGGGCCCTTATCACAAGGGTCAAGTGAGCTGGTGGAATAAATAGTCCAGTTCACGATCGTCCACACTCGATCAGGCACGGCAGATAAAACAGGATGGACACAGGTATCCCAATCTCCACACACCGTTCTCAATGGTCACACCATTAGATTCACACAAAATATCCCATAAAATATAAAAGGAAGAATCCTCATGGTGCAGTAGTTCTAATACAGGTTTAATGATTGTTACAAGAGAATATTGCACTCACATTTCCATATAAAAGATAATCGCTTTGCTGTTTGATACAAACATAAAGCTCCTGGTTAATTCTGCCAACAAGATGGCTGCTGCATCCCGGCATACAGTCGTGTCAGTCTCAAGCTCTTTCCTATGCATTTCATCACACGTTGATGTTGTCAGGGGTGATCTAAGATAATTTATCGCCATTCCATGAGTGTGCGCAACTTCAAAGCATGACATGTTAAGTATCTATTTACTCGGCATAACATCATCTTTCACATTATACAAAAACATTAGGCTAACTTTACTGCTTAGTTTTTTTTTTTAATTCATGAAAGTCTTTTTTCTTTATTGTACATCATGGGACACAGAGCCTTAAGTAATAACTTAATGGGTATATAGGCACCTTCAGGTGATGGGCACTGGTATACCAAATCCAGGAAGTTCACTTCCTATATAACCCCTCTTCCTTCCAGGAGCACATCAGTTTTTTCGCCAGTGTCTAAGATGTTGGTCACGAGTGAAGATGTGCTCTAAGGAGCTCCAGGAGGGATCCATGCTGGATTTAAATAGCCTCCATAGACCGGATACATCCAAAGTGCCACTGAGGCCAAAGTGGATGGTACCCGGGCCTCTTATCCGAAGAACAAGGTTTTGCCTGTAACGCCTCTCTTTGCAGGGCTGGGCCCAGGCTTTTAGTCATGCTACATTACCTAAAAGCTTTTCCTGGCGGGGTGCTTTTTACAGGTCCAAGGGAGTGGATCCCTGATCAAAAGGGACCCGGTCCTTGAAGGTCTGCTAAACGCAGCCCGCCATGATGGGTGAAGGTTGGATCGACTGTTAATTCAACAAATCCTGCGGTGGGGATAAGGTAAGGGAAGAAACTTGGGAACTAAAAAGTCCACCTATGTATTCTTCTTTAAGGGAAAAAATGTTGTCATGCCGTAAATCTCCACTAGAGGGAGTCTATGCACATACCTTAATCTGTTGTCTTCCCTGTAAGCTCAGCGTCAGTCTCTGTGTGGCCGTTGCAGCTTGCACAGGGGGATTCCTCTCAGGTAAGAGCTCTGCTAAATGCTTTTTTCTCCCCCCTGAAGGGAGCAGAGGGCCAAGGAAACATCAGCGGTGTACCCCCCTAGCATTACCCCCCTCCCCCCGCCGCAGGGGGTGCGTAGGTCCTGAAGTTTGCTCAGACTGTTGTTTGTTTTCTTTGCCTGCTGGTAACAGGGCTCTGTCTCTCCCCCCCCGTGTTGGGTCTGCGGACCCGAAAGCCGTCAATGCGGGAATAATTTTTTCAAACGAAGGGAAGGGGCGGGGCCTAGGCACGGTGCCTTGTAACGTCCACGAGGACACACAGCAAACAAACAGGTTTTAACAATCAGTTGGAGCAATCTCCCCTCTGCTGATAGCGAGGAGAAGCAAGCAGGCTGTATACAGGGACACAGGAGCTGTGGAGCACGTAAGGGTTGCAACTGGCATTTCTGATAAAGGAAGGACATTTTTCTCAGCACTATGCTGAACTTAATAGCGGCATCATTCTGTCATGACTATTTTCAGCAAGTAGTGCAATTTAATAGTACCTTAGCTTCTGTGTTTAGGACTATGCGTACCAAATAAGACACCACAAAAAACTAAAGGTTTCACCCCCAGGCATTAGGAATTACAGCCACACACTGTCATCCTCGCCTGAAATACCAATTATGTCCAGCCAGGGTGAGCCATTGGAACAAATTGATGGTGCAGCTGCTTCTCACATCTCAGCCCCTGTATACGTGACTGGAGATACCTTTTCATCCGCCCTGCAAGGCCTGGAAGGAAGATTAGTGGCTTTAATCGCATCCTCCATTCAAACAGATAGAAAGTGTGCTAGATCCCCCTCCCTCACTTTAGACCCTTTGCAAGGGGAACAGTGGGCACAGGCTGAGGTGTTACCCTCAGGCAATCAGGAAGAAAGACAAACCGACAAAACGGTAGATGAACCTTTTTCAGCCTCGCAGTCTGAGAAATTGCTGATACCATCTCTTACGGAGATGGTTCGTTCTACTTTCATGCTACCCCTAACGGAGTCTGCTGAAAGCTCAGTTTCTTCCTTGGGTTCCTTAACCGCTTCCCGACCCCCTCACGCAGAAATACTGCGGCAGAAGGGCACGTACAGGCAGATTAACGTACCTGTACACTGCCCTTCAAGAGGCGGCTCGCGGGAGCTTCGTGACCGCGATCACGGGTCCCGCGGACCCAATGTCCGTGGGGATACCCGCGATCGTCTCACAGTGAGGAAGAACGGGGATTTGCTAATGTAAACAAGCATCTCCCCGTTCTGCCTAGTGACACTGTCACTGATCTCTGCTCCCTGTGAACGGGAGCAGCGATCAGTGTAGTGTAACACACAGCCCCTCCCCCCCACAGTTAGAAACACTCCCTAGGACACACTTAACCCCTACAACGCCACCTAGTGGTTAACCCCTTCACTGCCAGTGACATTTTTTACAGTAATCAATGCAATTTTTTAGCATTGATCGCTGTATTAATGCCAATGGTCCCAAAAATGTGTCAAAATTGTCCGATGTGTCTGCCATAATGTTGCAGTCACGATAAAAAAAAAAAAATTTTTTAAAATCGCTGATTGCCGCCATTATTAGTAAAAAAAAATATATATCAATAAAAATGCCATAAAACTATCCCCTATTTTGTAGACGCTATAACTTTTGCACAAACCAATCAATAAACGCATATTGTGATTTTTTTTTTTTTTACCAAAAATATGTAGAAAAATACGTATCAGTCTAAACTGAGGAAAAAAATTTATTTTTAAAAATATTTGTTGGGGATATTTATTATAGCAAAAAGTAAAAAATAATGCGTTTTTTTTTTTTCAAAATTGTCGCTTTTTTTGTTTATAGCGCAAAAAATAAAAATTCCACCAAAAGAAAGCTCTATTTGTGGGAAAAAAGGACATCAATTTTGTTTGGGAGCCACGTCGCACGACTGCGCAATTGTCAGTTAAAGCGACACAGTTCCGAATCGCAAAAAGTGCTCTGGTCAGGAGGTGGTTAAAACCTTCACAGCCTTTGCATGCGTTTACTGTCCATGCAATACTAGAACAGCTTATTTATGCTGAATGGGAACACCCGGATTTTCTTCCTCTAAAGAGATTTTCACTTCTCTATCCCATGGAGGAGAAATTCATCAAAAAATGGAAGGTACCAGCAGTTGACGCTATGATTTCCAGTGTGAATAAAAGTCTAACTTGTCCAGTAGACAATGCACAAATGCTTAAGGATCCAACAGGTAAAAGGTTGGAATGCCTGTTAAAATCTGCTTTTTCCTTGGCAGGTGCCGTTACTCAGCCTGCTGTCGCTGCAATAGGCGTCTGTCAATCCCTAAAGGATCAATTTAGACAGGGCCTTAAAGAGGTTCGTGCTCAACAAGCCCAGGAATTGGCCAACTACCAAAAGCTTTATGCTTTGCCATAGATGCCTTTAAAGATTCTATTCACCAGGCGTCCCGCCTTATGCTTATGCTAGAATCCTGCGTCTACATATGCGTAGAATCCTGTGGTTAAAAAAATTGGTCAGCCGAAGCACCATGTAAAAACCTCCTAACTGGGTTCCCTTTTCATGGGGAGCTGCTATTTTGGGAATGATTTGGACAAATATATCCAAACAATTTCTAGTGGGAAAAGTACTCTTTTGCCAGTCAAAAGAAAGTATAAACGCCCTTCATTTAAACTGGCTCCTTCTCCTGCGCCAGGGGCTTCCGCCTCTAGGCAGTGGTGATGGCTTCCGCCGTCAGACTCTAGAGGAAAACCTCAGGGTCAGGCCCAGGCTCAAAAGAAGTCCTAGGACCGGGAGCCTGCAAAGCAGAATCCTAAAGCCTCATCATGAAGAAGCACCCCCCCTTGCCATGGTGGGTGGAAGACTTCTGCAATTTTCAGAAGTCTGGCAAGAGGAAATTCAGGACAGATGGGTCATCTCCACGGTAACTCTGGGGTACTGAGCTATGAGTAAGCACTCACGTTAGTGCGAAACGTCAGCTCTTTTTTGTCTGCTGTTATTTTTCAAGAGTGCGGCTGTCCAGAATCTATTCCTGTCTATAACTCTGGGGTACAAGCTGGAATTTCGGGACTTTCCACCGTCTCGTTTCCTGTGGTCAAGCGTTCCCAAAGATCCACAGAAAAGGCAATCTCTGTTTCGGGCACTAGACCAATTAATATCTCGGGGTGATCATACAGATCCCCATAAAAGAGCAAGGTTTGGGCTTTTATTCAAAGCTTTTTATTGTACCAAAACCAAATGGAGATGTCAGACCCATTCTAGATCTAAAAAATCTAAATCAGTTCCTGAAGATCCGCTCCTTTTGCATGGAGACAATCAGGTCAGTAGTTTCTATCCTACTAGGAGGAGAACTTCTGGCGTCTATCAACATCAGGGATGCATATCTGCATGTTCCTATATTTCCCGCTCACCAAAGGTTTCTGCGGTTCGAGGTAGAACAGCAGCATTTCCAGTTTGTAGCCTTGCCCTTCGGGCTAGCTACAGCACCCCGGGTGTTTACAAAAGTCCTGGCCCCACCTCTAGCCAGGTTAAGGGCATAGGTCATAACAGTCTTGGCGTACTTAGACGATCTATTGCTAATAGACCAGTCAGTGGCTCGTTTGGAGCAAAGCGTGCGCATTACAATCAATTACCTGGAAAGTTTGGGTTGGATTCTCAATCTAGAGAAATCTTCCATAAAACCGATAAAAAGGCTGGAGTACCTGGGTCTGATCATAGACACGGCTCAGAAAAGCCCATTCTTGCCTCAGGCAAAAATCAACTCCATAAGAGAGCTTGTGCGGATGGTCAGGTCAAAAGGATTCCTCCATTCGCCTTTGCATGAGGTTGCTAGGAAAGATGGTGGCTTCATTCGAAGCGGTTCCCTATGCCCAGTTCCATTCAAGACTGTTGCAAAACAGTATCCTGTCTACTTGGAACAAAACAATTCAAGCTTTAGACTTGCCAATGCGACTGTCCCCAAGAGTGTCCCAAAGCCTCAGTTGGTTATTAACCCAGAATCTGCTGAAAGGAAAATCCTTCAGACCAGTCATCTGGAAAGTGGTAACGACAGATGCCAGCCTTTCAGGCTGGGGAGCAGTATTAGAAAAGACAACTGTCCAGGGACAGTGGTCAAGAGCCGAAGGAATCTTGCCCATCAATATCCTAGAGATTCGGGCAGTGCGTCTGGCTCTGAAGGCCTGGACTTTCAGGTTACGGGATTGTCCTGTCAGGATCCAATCCGACAATGCCACAGCTATGGCCTATATCAATCACCAAGGGGGCACCAAGAGTCTCTCAGCGCAGAGAGAGGTGAACCATATTCTAACTTGGACAGAAAGGAATGTTCCGTGCCTATCGGCAGTCTTCATTCTGGGAGTAGAGAATTGGCAGGCGGACTACTTGAGTCACCAGCAGTTATTCCAGGGGGAATGGTCTCTTCACCCCGACATTTTTGGACTGTTTGCCAAAGATGGGGGACTCCGGACATAGATCTTCTAGCGTCCAGATTATTCAACATGAAGTTTGGTCAACTTTGTGGCCAGAACAAGGGATCCACTCGCATGCGGAACGGATGCATTGGTGACCCCCTGGGATCAGTTCTCACTGATCTATGCATTTCCCCCTATTCAGTTGCTGCCTCGACTTCTTTGCAGGATCAAGCTGGAAAGAAAGCCGGTAATTCTGGTAGCACCAGCATGGCCCAGAAGGTCATGGTATGCAGAAATCGTAAAGATGGCAGTGGAGGGTCCATGGTCCCTCCCACTACGACCAGATCTGCTCTCACAGGGACTGATATTCCATCCTACCTTACGGTCTCTAAATTTAACGGCTTGGCTATTGAAACACACATTCTGAAGAAACGTGGGCTTTCCGGGTCAGTTATCTCTACCCGGATTAATGCAAGGAAGCCAGCTTCCAGAACAATATATTATAGAGTCTGGAGGGCTTATGTTTCCTGGTGTGAATCCAAGGGTTGGCACCCTCGGAGATATATCATAAGCAGAATTCTTGCCTTTCTACAATTGGGGGTAGAAATGAAGTTGGCCTTGAGTACTATTAAAGGCCAAGTCTCAGCTTTATCGGTCTTATTTCAAAGACTGCTTGCTTCACATTCTTTAGTCTGGGGTTTTATGCAAGGGGTGATGTGGCTTAATCTGCCAGTCAAACCTCCTTTGAACCCTTGAGACTTGAACTTAGTTTTGTCTGTGTTACAAAAACAGCCATTTGAACCAATACAACATATTCCCCTAGTCCTTCTGACAAGGAAGTTGGTATTTTTGGTTGCTATATCCTCAGCAAGGAGGGTTTCGGAATTGGCTGCTCGCTCTTGTAAAGAGCCATATTTCATCATTCATGAGGACAGAGTGGTGTTACGTCCTCGTCCAGACTTTTTGCCAAGTAGTTTCAGGTTTTCACCTGAACCAAAACCATGTTCCAGGGAAGAAAAGTCACTACATTGTCTTGATGTGGTGAGAGCAGTGAAAGTCTACTTAAAGACAGCTGCTCAGATTCGTAAGACTGATGTCCTATTTATTCTGCCAGAGGGTCCTAAAAAAGGACAGGCAGCGTCGAAATCCACTGTCGCTAAGTGTAAGGGGTAAGATTCCCCCTTTTCAAGTCAAAGTGCACTCTACCCAGGGCGGTTAGTGCTTCTTGGGCAGTGCATCACCAGGCCTCCATGGCTCAGATCTGTAAGGCCGCAACTTGGTCTTCAGTACATACATTCACCAAGTTTTATCTAGTGGATGTAAGGAGGTATGAGGATATCGGCTTTGGGCGCAGTGTGCTGCAGGCAGCAGTATAGGTCCTCAAGTCTGGGGGTACCCTGCAGGTTGTGTCTCCCTCCCCTCAAGTAGCATTGCTGTGGGACGTCCCATTAAGTTATTACTTAAGGCTCTGTGTCCCCTGATGTACGATAAAGAAAAGTAGGATTTTTATAACAGCTCACCTGTAAAATCCTTTTCTTGGAGTACATCATGGGACACAGAGATCCCTTTCCTCTTTATGGGGTTTAAGTATATTGCTTTGCTACAAAAACTGATGTGCTCCTGGAAGGAGGAGGGGGTTATATAGGGCGTGAACTTCCTGGATTGGGTATACCAGTGTCTATCACCTGAAGGTGCCTATATACCCATTAAGTTATTACTTAAGGCTCTGTGTCCCATGATGTACTCCAAGAAAAGGATTTTATAGGTAAGCTGTTATAAAAATCCTATTTTTTCCCAAAAAAATTGTGTTTGAAAGACCTCTGCGCAAATACCGTGTGACATAAAATATTGCAACGGTCGCCATTTTATTCTCTAGGGTCTCTGCTAAAAAAAAATATATATATATATATATATATATATATAAAATGTTTGGGGTTTCTAAGTCATTTTCTAGCAAAAAATACGTATCTTAACTTGTAAGCAACAAATGATACTAGATAAGTGAGGAGGAATATACATCTTTACCAAAACTAACCAGTGAGAGTGGACCTCCGTTATCACTGCCACATATCTTCCCCTAGGGTCAGTAAGAACAACTTCCACCAAGCAGGGCAGAGAATTATGGAACAATCTTTGGATCCATGGATGTCGCAGAGCGAGGATCCAATTGGCCAGCAGATGAGTCTCCTGAAGAAAGTCTATGTGTGGGTGTTGAGCCTGTAGATACTATAAAACCAAGTCTCTTTTTAATGTGCAATTGAGTCCCCTGACATTCCAGGAGAGAATTCTAATGTGTGAGGAAATAAGTACAATTCCACATAATACCACTAGATGGGAGACCGGCAACACAAATGGAGCCCAGAGCAATACGTAGCCACTTACAGTGCTGCAAGAAAAACATAAGACAATACACATAACTACATAGAAAAACCTTATTCCTGAGAAAACATTCCTCACTTACATGGGGGATATTGTTTTAGTGCAAATTGTGCACATATACAAAAAAAGGAATAATAAAAAAACGGCATACAAGCTGAGCAAAACGCAACTTAAAAAAAAAACATCATTCCTCCCTGTCTCACCAGCATAACTAAACAGTCCAAAAAACAAACTAGCTGGAGAACTTGATTCCCCCCCAAAAAACTTCAAACGTCACTGAAGAGCTATGTTGTTAACTCCGGGGGGGGGGGACCGGTCTTAGAGCACAAGTCCACAAAAACTGTGGAGATTGCTCAGGCCCCCGCATATAGTTCCATGGCAGGGGAAATAAAGCTCATTGAAGAAGAGAAAATAAAAAGGAAAATAAAGTCTCCAGGTTGCAGCATAGGTAGACCCAAACCAGGTGTGTAAAGACAAATAGCTGAATTCCCCCTCTGTAGGAGTAGTCATAGATACAAAAAAACAGTACCCATAAAGGATCACATACTTTCCAGAAAGGACATCAAGCCAAGGTGTCTAAATATTATTAAGTATCCGGTGGTGTCTCAATGAACTTAAAGCGGAGGTCCACCCATCCCTGCAAAAATTAAAAGCCAGCAGCTACACATACTGCAGCTGCTGACTTTTAATAATAGGATACTTACCTGTCCTGGAGTCCAGTGATGTCTGCACCGCAGGGGATGTTTCCATCAGTCGTCGGGTGCTGCCGCCGCCATTGCGGGTAAGGGAACCCGGCAGTGTAGCCTTACGGCTTCACGCCGGGAACCCTAATGTGCATGCGCGAGGCTCCGCTCCTCTCTCCTACTGCCCCGGCGGGGGGGAGGAGGGAGCCGAGTTGCTGGTGTAATTCGCCGCAGCTAGATCTTCCGGTAGTGCCCCCCCCAACGAAAGGTGCCAAATGTGGCACCGAATGGGGGGAGCAGACAAATGAACGAAAGTTCCACTTTTGGGTGGAACTCTGCTTTAACTGATCCAAGATGCTCCACATGCAGCTTGCTGGGGTCTAGCATACTACATCAGCCCTTTCTCACAGAGCCGCTTACACACATCCACAAAGGAGCAACAGCAACACTGGCACTCAGATGAGAAAAGCAGGAAAAACATGAAGGGTGTTATTTTCATACCTGAGCCGAGGATATTTCCTGGCTTCAGCAAGAATAAAGTTGAGTTTCCCGAGAGCCAGAGCTCTCACCAGGATGTCCTCGCCCCTTCACATCCGGCCACGCCCCCCATGGATGTGGACAGTTTGTCAGGTATTTATTGCTTTCTGTGTTTCTACTAGGAGGATTCACCCTCTCTATTTGGCCTGGTGACCATTGTCTCCAGAAATAAATTTAAGGTGAAAATCTCTACAATGAGAGCACTTGCATGGGAGACAAGCAGTGGGTACCACTGGGTCCTACTGTACTTACTTATTAGGTCAACAATGGGACCTAGGCACCTGACGAGCAGGAGGGCCAGTTGTACTGCCTTATTGGTGGTCCTGTTTGTACACTGTTACTACTTCAGTTTGTGAATAAATAGGGAGTCTCTGTATAGAGCGCCTCCTGTTCATTCATCTGCAGCAGAGCTGAGGCTGCAGAGAAAGGAGTGGAGATCTTTGTCCCTGGTGCCTTTCTTTGTCTCAAAAGTGAGAAATTAGGAGTCTTTTTAGACCACTGATATTTCACCAAAGCCCCTCCAGCAGGGCTCTTAAGAATGTAACATAAATACATTTGTATAAAATATATTTTTTTAAATCATTAAGGCCTTGTTCTCACATGCTTTATGGAGGCGATACAACTGCTTTAACCCTTCAACCCTGCACTAGCCAGGGGCGGATCCAGAGTCTAATCTCGGGAGGGGCACTGCCAGAAAATAAGGTGTACTTGTATGCCATTTTGTGCAATAGCCAGCAAAGGCACGCATGCTGATTGGCCAGAGGGGGAGCCAATCAGCGAGTCCGGGGGGAAGTGATATCTGCCGGCCACCTGCAATCGCTCCACACAGAGATAGAACAGTGGTCTGCTGTTGTAAACTAAGCAGATCGCCTTTCTGTCAGAGATGAACAGAGTGATCTTTTGTTCCTGCTAACCAGAAACACGGATCACTCTGTTCATCTAGTGAGTCCCTCCCCCACACAGTTAGCAAGCACCCCCTAGGGACACAGTTAACCCTTTGATCACCCCTGATGTTAACCCCTTCCCAGCCAGTGTCATTAGTACAGTGACAGTGCATATTTTTAGCATTGATCACTGTATTAGTGTCACTGGTCCCCAAAAAGTGTCAAAAATGTCAGATAGGTGTCTGATCTGTCCGCCACAATGTTGTAGTCCCGCTAAAAAAAAAATCACTGATTGCTGCCATTACTAGAAAAAAATAAATAAAAATGCCATATATCTATCCCCTATTTTGTAGATGCGATAACTTTTGTGCAAATATACATTTATTGGGATTTTTTTACCAAACATATGTAGCAGAATACATATTGGCCTAAATTGAGGAAGACATTTTTTTTATAGCAAAAAATTTTAAAATATTGTTTTCTTTTCAAAATTGTCAGTTTGCTTATATCACAAAATATAAAATATCACCAAAAGAAAGTGCTATTAGTGGAAAAAAAAGGCATCAATTTTACTTGGGTACAGCATTGCATGACCGCGCAATTGTCAGTCAGTTACAGTAACGCAACGCAGTATCGCAAAAAATGGCCTGTTCATGGGGGGGGTAAAACTTTCTGGAGCTGAAGGGGTTTAGATTGAACAAGGATAAAAGGGCAGAATTTGCTTTCCATAAATAATGGCAGTATGGCACACAAGATTTTGCACATTCATTAATTCTTTTACTCACTTTTATAAATTATTTTGGTGCTCTGGTTGGGGGGAGGGGCTCCCATGCAGGAGCAATGGAGAGGAGCAGGATCCATTAGCAGGGGCAGCCGGCAGCATCAGATGACAGTGACACACAGTCACTGCTTCTTCGTTCTACCTGTGTTCAGGCTGTGCTGTGGAGAAGATGGAGGGAGGAGGTGGGTGGAGCCAACACTTTCATGCAGGGGCGGAGAACAAAGAAGGCTCCGCTATGAATGCTGGGGCTCTCCTCCTCCTCAGCAGCGGCTCCAGCCTCCGATGTGACTGACGTCACTGGTTGCTACACGCCAGGCGGCCCAGGCGTTAGCAACCAGTGCAGGAAACACTAGCCAGCGGCGCAGCTCCACACAGCTCCTCCCTCCATCTTCTCCAGGTTCAGCGCAGCGTAATTACACAACACAGAGTCTCTCTCTCTCAGTGCCGCTGATCAGCTAATTATACTGATGTGAGAGAGAGAGACTCAGTCGGGACTGCAGTCGTGATATTTTCGGGGGGGGCAATTGACCCGTTGCCCCCCCCCCTGGATCCGCCCCTGGCACTAGCGCACCGCAACTTGTGAATTGCATGTAGTTGTGGGGCACTTGCAGGGCAGCACCATTCACACAAACTGTTCACATTTGACAGGGGGTATAATTCATGCTATGTCAGTGTGTACACCCCCAGCCGATGCCTCTGCAGCTAAAGGGGGCAGCAGTTGGGGGGGGGCTTGTAAACGCAGCTGAGCCATGGAATTTTACCACCCCCCCTAATTCCCGCAGGTACTCTGGTCTTTCAATCCCAAATACAATCATTGTCAAAAGCTTGTAGACTTCACCTCTGTAACATCATTAAAATAGACCCCTTTTTAACTAATGAAACCACCAAGCTACCCTTTCACTCCCTTGTTATCTCTTGCCTTGACTATTTCAACTCCCTTCTCATAGTGTTATGGAAATGATTTAAGCTCCAATCGAGCCCAAGGTTATCTGCTGCTGTCTCTAATTTAAAAAGTGTTGATATGCATGCATATAAAAGTAAACACTCTGAGACACGCTCAGCATTTGCTACTCATTACACTTCTGATTTATTCAAGGCGGTGCTAATGTTTTATACACACAAATACGTCATTGCTATGTTAGTCTAATAGGTACATCTCATTGGTTAAGATAGAAAAAGAAGATGGAGAATTTTCATAACAAGGTTTGGCTCTCTTTGGTCTTATCTTCAGTTCCGCATTCTTTTGATGTGTGGGATGCAGGGGGTACACGCCATCTTGAGAAAATATAGGAACAGAGCAAATCTGTATACTTATATAATGAGTAAGGAGAAAAATATGTATGCACATAAGAAAATAGACATTTTCAGATTACTATTATTATTATTTACATCACATTCCTTCACAATCCCCCCTAAAATGACTATTTTCTCTTTTCTGTCCCTAATACTAAAGGTCCTACTTTTTAGCCTGGCCCTTCTCCTCAGCAACTCTTTTAGGCTGTATATAGAATTGGGCAGCAACTGTTCACTTCCCTCCTCGATGCAGCTGGAGAGGTGCAGTCAGGCGCTATCTATCCCTAAAACCCTATAGGATTGTGAGATTATGGACAGGGAGTGACTGTAGGGGAGTGAAGGGTTTGTCATCTTCCATCATAAGGAGGTCCTCTTCTTCTTGGTGGAGAAATGTAGGTGTGCTATTGTCTACAGCCTTGCTCATTAACTTTTTTACAAAGGTAGAATACAGCATATAATCAGGGCTAAAAGATCCAGGATTATTAATACCGTTACCCGTATCTGGGCGAGCACCTTCTGCCACCCACTCATCCAGCTAAAATATTGGTCCCATGGGTCTGTGATACCTGAGTTCTTCTTCAACTCCAGTGACAGATCTTCTAATTTCTTTATAGCTAGAGTAACCTTACCATTTGGGCCAGTATTATCAGGAATGTATGTACAACAGGTTCCCGTTTTTTCCTATGATTTTACAAAACACCTCCTTTCCCAGATAGCACCATGTCTAAGGCCATCCGGTCCTGGAATGTCATGTAGGAAGTGGGGGCTAACTGATCAGAAATTCCCTGGAGGGCATCTTTAGAATAATTTACAAATCTCTGTTGGTTATAATATGTGTAGTGTCAGGTCACCTAGAGGCTGGGTGACAGATGTACACCGTTGGGATCAGGAGTGCACCGCAAGATAGTGGACCCTACGGCTGACTGCTGCGGATTGTACCTTGGGAGGTTCAGGAAGCAGGTCTACTGGATCACTGACACAGATCCCACTGGGAGCTAGAGCATAGATTCCCCAGGGCGCGGAGTCTAAGAGCCAGCAGGTGTTCACCAGAGCCTCTAGTGGTGAGGATGGACTGCGCTGCAGTCTGGCTCCAGGTCGCGGCCCCCAGGGTCTCACAGCTCACGCTCCTGGTAGACTACAGGAGAAGAGGAAGGAGGCAGCAGGCTGGAACAACAAGGAAAGTAAGGTACAAGCCAAGGTCGGTAACAGGAATCAGATGTAGGAAACACAGCAAGTACACGTAGAGGCTAACACACAGTGGTTGATCAGCACTGCTGGCTTGCAGTGCACAGGTTTATATAGAGTTCCCTGATAGGGCCTGGGGTGGGGCCATGCTTAGAGGGGAGGTTACAAAAGCTGTCAGGTGAGGGTCAGCTGGTCTCTAGAGATGAACACATGGAGACAGGTATGCTGATCGACAAACTCTATTGCATAACCATGACATGTAGTTAATCCAATCTACATTCTTGCTGACAGTTGTTATGGGGATCAAAGACTCAAAACCAGCTTTTTACCTGATCCCTGGCTTTAAATTCATCAGGGACCCTTGTAACCCCTATGACATGTATGTATACATGAGGATCAAAGCTTCCGGAGAGAGCTGCTCGCTTCCTCCTCTGACTATGTGCTGGGTCAGTGTATGTATCAGGGGTATCTTTGGTTAGGATATGGGGCTTTCTATTTTCATCTTTTTTTTTTTTCGAATGCACTCTGTGGTCACCCAGTCTGGTCCTGTGTTCCAACCCACTGGCCCCCACAGAAACCACAACTCTGTCCCCAGTAACTGTCTGTGTGGCATACATATATGTCCTTACCGTCAGGGATATCACTGTACCAATGGCATCACCATGAAGGGTCAAACGGACAAGGTACTATGTCACAGTAATCTAAGGTAAAGGTGGTCACATGTGTACCTGAAGAGTTACACCAAAACGTAATTATGTTATCATTTTTGTGATGGCCACCTCCTGGGCCCCTCCCCCCCTAGATCAAACAGAAAAAGGATATGCAGCGCCCGAAAACACTCTCTCCTGCAGTGATAAGCGTGCATTCAGGTGTTCTTCCTGGCCAACTTGACTGAGGTGGCTGTGGTCACCAAAACTTGGAATGGACCTTCATAACTTGGCTCAAGGATCTCCAGACAGTAGTTGGTGTGTTCCTGTATCTAATTCAGGATCTGGAATGGAAGAAAACACCTGGACATGCATTCAGGTTAATTCTCGTGATAATGTGGTTAAATAATTAGTCAACACATCAGACTGTAACTGTAACTGTTATAGAAGTAACAACCAAGTCTGGGAGCTGAACCAAACAAAATTTCATAAGGAGATAGGGCATGTTTCCCCCGGAGCTGTGTCTGACACTGAACAGGGCAATGGGCCAACTCATGTTAGTCTATTGGGCCATCTTTAACATCCTGTTTTTAGTGTCCCATTCATCCTTTCTACCTTCCCGCTACTTTGAGGGTGGTATGGGATGTGTAGTGCCAACTGAACCCCCAGTGCTGCCTAAATCTCTTTTGTAAGGGTTGTTGTTAGGGCTGGTCCCTGATCTCTCAATATCACCTCTGGGACCCCAAATCTACATACTATCTCACTCAGTAGTTTCTTAGCTGTGGTCCTGGCAGTCATGACCACTTCCACTAGGGCGTATTCGAATCTGCCACTTCTTGGCACTTGAGAATGATCAATTTGCATCCTCTGGAATGGGGTATAGGGCTTTTGCCAGGTGCTTCTTCTGTGCTTCTTCTGTGCAGCCTGGGTTACATTTGGTGCAGATAATGCATGATCTGCAGAAGCTGTCGGTCAGTGGAGTAACTCTTGGTGCAACACTTGTTGATAAGAGAGTTCATAAAAGTCTTTGTCAAGTGGGCAGCTCCATGTGCCCATTGCACCACGGTTGGGTACATACTCCTGGGTAGACAAGGCTTCTTGTTGCACTCGAATAGTCCATTTCTGAGAGTTGCTCCTCTCCATTTCCAGCTTTCCTTCTTATCCGCACTTGTTGTTTCCTGTAGTTCTTTTAGATAAACTCTGTCCACTGGGAAAGTCTGTAAGGTAAGCACGGGGTGGTCTTCTTCTACCACCCTGCTGTCCACTTCCCGTGGACCACCAGCTGTCTGTTTGGCAGCTGAATTGACTAGATGATTGCCTTAAGCTTCCTTTGAGTTCAGTTTGTCGTGTGCTTTTACTCATAATAGTCACTTGGGTTGTGAGAAGTAAGGCATCAATCAAGTTTTCACAGGTGTTCCTGCAGCCATCAGGAATCCTCTGTCCTAGATAACACCATTATCATGGGCAATGCTGAAAGCATATCTTGAGTCCATATGAATGTTGGCTCTTTTTCCCTCTGCCCATTAACATGCTGTAGTAAGTATACAGCTCTGCCTCCTGTGTAGACATCACCGGTGGTAAGGCTTCAACTTGTAGAACAGTGTTTTCAGTGGTGACCGCGTGTCCTGTGCGGTCACGGGGGTGACAAGTCAAGACTCTACTCCTCCTCCTCCTTTCCCCCCTCGAGAAGTGGAAGAAGGGTGGTAGGGTTCAGTGTTTGACAACTTAATAGAGTAATGCTGTCCAGTAGGAGGGAACACAGGAGTCTCAAGTGTCTGGTAGTGGACAAGTGTTTCGGCTGGATCTTGGTTGAATATGGCAACAACGTCATGGGGAACAAGCAGAACGAGGCAGTGTCCGAGGACCAAGTTCAAAGTTTTGTCAAGCAAGGCTTGTGTAGCAAATCCAGCTCGCAGACACAATAGGCCTCCTCTTGCTACCGCATCCAGCCGACAGGAATAATATCCTATGGGGCGTAGGCTGATGCCGTGTGATTGGGTGAGTACACCTGCAGCATGTCCCAGACGTTCGGATACAAAGAGCCTGAGCGTTTTGTCGTAGGCTGGGAGCCCTAGCGCCGGGGGTGGCGCACTCAAGGGTTTCAAACTTTAGATATTTCTTCAGGAGACATCTGGAAGGGTCTGATTGCAGAGCATCAGTAGGAAGGCTTCTGGAATCCATGCTCTGCACTAGGAAATTAGTCCAAGGAAAATGACAGGTGTTGAGCACCACTGCAATTTGGGCTTTGAGGCTCTGCAGCCCTGGTTGGCAAGATAGCACAACAGGCTTTCTGAGGTGACTTCAACAGGGGGTAAGTCCGCTGCACAAAGGAGAAGGTCATCAACATGTTGGAAGAGAATCACTTCCGGGTGTTCCTCTTGCTATGTGTCAAGGATGATAGCCATAGCTTTTGCAAACTGGCTTGGAAAGTTCTGTGCTCCTTGCGGCACAACTGTTTAGGTATGTTGCCGTTTCTTTCCGTGGATGAATGCAAAAAGGTACCAGCAGGAGGGGTGAGGGTGGACACTGAAGAAAACGTTTGTAAGGTCCACCTCTGTGAGGTATTTTGCAGTCAAAGGCATCCACAGTAGGTACCTGGTTCTCTTTTTAGGATTCTCTTCTTGGGGTTATTGTGGTTTCCGGGGCAATGAAGCGCCCTCATTTAGCTTGACTGAAACTGGTGGCATCTTTAAGTGACCGTTGTCTTCCAGTCCTGTGGACCATAGGCACGCAGGGATTCTGTCAAGTACTTCCTGCAGTATTGAACTTGAAGTTTTTTTTTTTTTTTTTTTTTCTTCATTAAGTGTCATCAGGAGAGGCAGAGAACACAAAGCAGATGAGTCTTCTAAAGATAGGGGAGTATGTAACTTCACCCCCCCTTCAGGCGTGTCCTGATTGAGGCCTGTAGTCCGGACAACACATCAGCTCCTAGTAGATTCAAGGGACATGTAGAGGACACCACAAATCTGGCAAGCTAATCAGGAAGTGGAAAGGAAAGAATTATTAGGCAGGTTCACCGCCCTCAACACACTTTTGGCTGCACCCCTGTCAATGAGGAAAGTGGTAGGTTTTTCGTCTGGGACATCTTGGGGCTCTGCATTCTTTTCTGAAGTGACCCCGTTTCCCACAGTTGTAACAGGTGATCCTTTCCCTGGTATTGAGCAGTGGTGGTGGACTAGTGTAGGCGGGATCTTCATCATGGGTTACCATGAGGGGCGTTGGTTTTTTACCTTTTTGATTTTCTATACCTCTGGCCACCAACAATAAATCAGACATTTTCATTGAACGGTATTCAGGGCGGGCCACCATCAGGCCTTTTCTGATATCCTCTCTGAGCCCTGAAACAAAAGCAGTTGATAACATGTGTTTGTGTGCCTTTATGAGTCTAGCATGATACTTCTTCACAGACTCCCCTTTATTTTGGGTAATATCTTGGATTGTGGTCTTCTGATCCGTCAACTTCTCCTTTGCCCAGTCGTGGAGTTGTGCACAGAACTCCACGCCTGAGGTGTAGGAAGTGGCACTTGTCAGGCAGGCATCATTGAAGGCCATCTGCATGACTGGCCAAAAGACATATCCTGCTTTGATTTGGCATAGGCTGATCAAGTCTCTCCAGGCAGCTGAGTAAGTTTCTTGTATCTGCACTATCCTGTGGTAGAAGGGAATTGGCTGCTTCTCTGGGTCAGGCAGACTTGTCACTAAGGCCGCTGTTTGTGATAGAGTAAAAGCGACATACATCACTGGTGCCCCTTCTGGTAACCGAGACTGTTGTTGGGGCAGGGGCTGACAAGAGGCACTGTTCTTTACGGTTGCCAGCATGTGTTTGAGATCCTCTCGGAACTGAGAGTCTGGAGCCGGATTGGGGGTTAAATCAGTGGGTGGCCTTGCTGCCTGCTGTCGGGCTTCCCACTCAGATGCTTCTTCATCATTAACATATCCGGCCTGGGAATGTGATGCTCCCGTATTGGGGAAGACAGGTGTGTGGTATGAACCATCTTGGTTTAAAACAGGGAGGGCTGGGTACAGGCTGTTTAAGCTTACTGGGTGTACCAAGATGGCCGCCGGCAGGAAGTGCACTGGACTGGGTAGAAAGTGAAGGCATGGGTGCACTAAGATGGCCGCCGGGCTGAGTTGTCACAGTGGGTTGTGCTTGGGTGGTGAGAAAGGAGTGGTTGTTAGACGGAGGGCAGTGCTGTCCCTCCCCTCCTTTGTTTCAAGTTCCAACATATCATCAGCTCTGTGATACACATACATAATACAATCGCCATCTTTCTTAACTTCCTTTATCCAATTTTCTTTATCACACAGGATTTTTCTCCCTGTCTCTTCAGCAACATAACTTTCGCCATTTCTTTCACTTTGTTAACTATTTCAACATCTTCTTTGCAATATCACTTTCTTTTCCTTTTTTAAAAGAGAAAAATCACTTTCTTTTTTCTCTCGTACAACCAAGGGGTTAATATTTTTCTCAGCGTTCTTATCAGCAAATTCCTTCGGTGGGAGCTCATAAGACTAATGTACGGTTAATCTCAGAACAAGAACAAACACATCAGGGGTAGTGAGGAGCAACGGCCCGCGACCCAACAGATCTCCCGGGCAGCCCCCCTCCGACCTTAACCAGTCCCCACCCCCTCTCGTGTATATAGCAAACAATAAACCACAAATACAATCACGACAGGACATTACACCTGCCACTCTTCGAACTGCAAAATTTCAGCAGGCTAAAATAACCACAAGGGCAGACCACCCTGCAAAATAAACCCGTTTATAGACGTTTTTCTACAGCTCTACACCAAGAGGCCGACAACTCTTCTTGGGGTGAGACTTCTGTAACGCTTTCAGACTGCAAAGCCAGCAGCTGAGATAACCCTCAAAGGTTCATTGAACCTAGAGTACACCCGTCTATAAACGACTGCCACAAGGGAAACTATCTCACTCCAGAGGCCGACAACTCTTCTGGAGATGAGAACACACATTCACACATGTAGCACCCTTAGACTGCTGAGTTTCGTAGCCCAAAGAATGGCAGACAGTGAACAAATACAGTCAGCAGAAACCCATCAGCAGGTTCGTTAAAACAACCTCAGGCGAGGAATTACCTGCCTCTAAGACAGTCTCAGCATACCGACAGAATCCAGCCGTCAACCGAAAGATAAGAGAGTCGTACAGTGGTAAGAATATAAATCAACTCACCGGTACTGTTAGGGCTGCGCAAACCCCACTCTCATTAATCAGTTAACGCCCGAATGCTTGTCGCGGTATAACTTCGACTGTAGCCTGAGGTCCCGGGTTTCGGCACCATCTGTTATGGAAATGATTTAAGCTCCAATCGAGCCCAAGGTTATCTGCTGCTGTCTCTAATTTAAAAAGTGTTGATATGCATGCATATAAAAGTAAACACTCTGAGACACGCTCAGCATTTGCTACTCATTACACTTCTGATTTATTCAAGGCGGTGCTAATGTTTTATACACACAAATACGTCATTGCTATGTTAGTCTAATAGGTACATCTCATTGGTTAAGATAGAAAAAGAAGATGGAGAATTTTCATAACGAGGTTTGGCTCTCTTTGGTCTTATCTTCAGTTCCGCGTTCTTTTGACGTGTGGGATGCAGGGGGTACACGCCATCTTGAGAAAATATAGGAACAGAGCAAATCTGTATACTTATATAATGAGTAAGGAGAAAAATATGTATGCACATAAGAAAATAGACATTTTCAGATTACTATTATTATTATTTACATCACATTCCTTCACAATAGCCCTATTGTCACGCTTACCCCTAATACAGGTGGTCAGACACTATAGCTAGCTTCTGTGTTCTTCACATATAGTAGCCCCCTTTTCCATAAGCAAGCAGGCCTGCCGGTACTTGGTCGCCCCCAGGACTTATACACGGGGCTATAGTGCCGGGGCTGTGTGAACTGAGCAAAGCAAACAGGTACTTAAAGGGGTTGTAAAGCCTTGTGTTTTTTCACCTTAATGCATCCTATGCATTAAGGTGAAAAAATACCTGGCAGTCACAGCCCCCCCGTTTTACTTACCTGAGCCCCTTCATCGCCTCGGCGGGGACGCTCTGTCCCTCTCTCCATGGGGTCCCGGCTCTTGATTGGACAGATTGATAGCAGCACAGCCATTGGCTCCCGCTGCTTTTAATCAAATCAAATAACGCGGGCGGTGGGGCCGAGTCCAGCATTCGTGTCTGTGGATGCAAATGATGGACTCGGGAGCGCGCCCACAAGGTAACCCCCTCAGGAGAGCGCTTCTCCTAGGGTGGGGATATGCAATTAGCGGACCTCCAGCTGTTGCAGAACCACAAGTCCCATGAGGCAAAGCAAGACTCTGACAGCCACAAGCATGACACCCAGAAACAGAGGCATGATGGGACTTGTAGTTTTGCAAAAGCTGGAGGTCCGCTAATTGCATATCCCTGTTCTAGGGGGTTATCTCATCCGGGGAGAAGCCGCCGGGGGACCCCAGAAGAGGATGTTCGGGGCCACTCTGTGCAAAACAAGCTGCACAGTGGAGGCAAGTATATGTTTGTTATTTTAAAAAAATTAAAAATTATCCTTTACAATCACTTTAAGGTTGGCAGACAAGCCAACTGGTTCAATGACAGTCCAGGTAAAAGGCAGGCAGAGTTCAGAGAGCAGTCGATATTCAATCCAAGGTCATACACAGGGGAATCCAATCAGCAGAGCAGACAAAAAGGTAGCTTGGAAAATGTGTTACCAATGCAATATCACAAGTATAAGACTTCAATAGACATGTGCATTTTGTTTCGTTCCGAATTGAAAGTCGGACGAATTTTTCATTATTCGGAAATTCGGAAGCATCCGAATTTCCAAATTACAAAAGTAATGAATTTAAACGAATCCTAAAAAAAGCGAACAAATTCGAATGGAATTCGAAAACAAATTCGAATCGAATTTGAAAACAATAGAAATTGATTTTCTAAAAAATACAGTAAAATAGAATATAAAATCATAAAGCAATAGAATACATATATATAATATTTGTTTTAATTCTGTTTTATTGTTTTTCTATGCTTTTCTTTTCTATTATTTTCTATTCTACAATAGTCTTTTCTATTCAAATTCGAATTCATTCTATATGAAATTCGAATTTCGGGAAACATGCCTTCTGAAGATCGAATTTCGTATAGAATGAATTTGAATAGAAAAGATTTGAATAGAAAAGAATAGACTAGAAATTCGAACATCATATAGAATTAAATCGAATTAGAATAGAAGAAAAGAATAGACTAGAATTTTATATATATATATATATATATATATATATATATATATATATATATATATATAGTTCCAAAGGTTGCTGCACTTAAAAATGTGTTGCTTTATTCCATCAAATCTTTAGAAAAAGATTACAAAGCAAGTAGAGTCATTCCAAACAAAATCATTACAATCATCTGTTCAAACAAAGATTACGTTTCAGGCCGATTTGTTCGCACCTTTCCTTAGATCAGTCAGAACACATCTGAACTTTATTTTTATATATACAAGGTCGGTGGGAGGACCTGTTTGCTGACACTAGATTGATTCTGTTCCATTGTTTTTCTATGCTATTCTTTTCTATTCTAAACTTTTCTATTCGAATTTGAATTCATTCTAGACGAAATTTGAATTTCGGAAGATGGCTTCCGTATAGAATGAATTTGAATAGAAAAGATTAGAATAGAAAATAGACTATCAAAACAATAGAACAGAATAGAATAAAATATATATATATTATGTTTTATTCTAGTCTGTTCTAGTCTATTCTTTTCTACTCTATTCTAATCTTTTCTATTCAAATATTCAAATTCATTTTATACGAAATTCAATGATGGTTTTTATAATATAAATATATATATAATTTTTTTTTTTTTTTTCTCTATGCTGGTCTATGGTTTTTCTATGCTATTCTTTTCTATTTTATTCTAATCTTTTCAATTTGAATGCAAGTTCATTCTATACGAAATTCGAATTTCGGAAAATGGTTATATAGAAATAGAATGAAATCGAATTCTAATAGAAAAGACTAGAATAGAAAAAAAAAAAAATATATATATATATATATATATATATAAAAACATCTTCCGGAATTGGAATTTGGTACAGAATGAATTCGAATTTGAATAGAAAAGATTAGAATAGAATATATTATATTTTTTTCTATTCTGTTCTATTGTTTTTCTATGCTATTCTTATTTTCTATTCTATTCTAATCTTTTCTATTGGAATTCCATTTAATTCTATATGAAATTCGAATTTCGCAAAATGGTTATATATAGTTTACTTTTTCAAATTCAGGTCAAATTTTTTCGAATGCGGTCGAATTTTTTCGAATACGAAACTAAATGAATCCCGAAAACGAATGTAACTAATTTAACTAAACTAATTTAGTTAAATAACGAATCGAAACTAAACTAAACAAATTTTTTCATCCTGCACATGCCTAGACTGCAAGCTTGGCTGGCTTATATCAGGTTTGGTCTCCACCCAGAGACTGGCCACATTAATCACCTTGCAGGTGGCCAGAGAGACAAGTAGAATGCCACAGCCAAAACCAGGATACTAGAAAGAGCAGCAGGAGCACTAGACTCTCCTGACACCTACCTTTACACGGGCTGTCCCCTCTTCATTCTATCACGAATTCTGCTGGTGGACTCATCTACTTTACCAACTGCTCAATGTCTGCCACCCCTCTCTGCCAATCCCTCCACTGGCTTCCAATTGCCCAGTGAATTCAATTCAAAATGCTAACATACAAGCCATTCACAACTCTGCCCGTGCTACATCACTAACCTTGTCTCAAAATATTACCCAAACTGTCCTTTCCAGTCCTTCCAAGATGACCTGCTCTCTAGCTCTCTTGTCTTCTCCCATGCTTGCCTCCTGGACTTCTCCACAGCCTCACCCATCCTCTGGAACTGTCTACCTCAATCTGTCCAACTGTCTGCTACTTTGTTCACATTTAGACATTTCCTGAAAACTCATCTCTTCAAGGAAGCCTATCCCACCCCCCACCTAATAACTAAACTTTTACGTCTTCCATCAGCTCATCCCTCACAATTATTACTTTTTGTAACACTTGCCCCGCCCTTTTAGATTGTAAGCTCTTATGAGCAGGGCCCTCTTAACCCACTTGTATTTTATTGTACCTGTACCGACTCCCTTTATATTGTAAAGTGCTGCACAAACTGTTGACGGTATATAAATACTGTATAGTATTAATATTGTGAATGAGTAGTAGGTTATTTCAAATGGAGCCGCAGATCCTAATTTGACAGGTGTGCATGAGTGGCCCCAAATGCACACTGTCTGTATTTGGGGCCATACACCTGCTGTCACGCGCCTGTCAAATTAGTACCTATGACTGTGTTTGTACAGCTGTTGTGTCCCCATAGAGTAACATAGGCTGTCTGCACACAGCTCCAGGTGGCTTCAGCCTCATAAACAAACCGCTGGTTCACACCGTACAGGTCACAGCACCCATGAGAATGAGCCCCAAGACATTAACACAGCTTTATTTACTGTATTATCTCAATACAGAAATATAATGTGTGTGTATACTGTATATATGCAAGAAGGCTGGCCGGAGGCTAGCCTGTATTTGTAGGAGTCTGAGGGGTATATATCCCTCCTCCTCTGTCTGAGCCTGCGTCGGCTCATTTTCAGGGTTACAGCTGATGTAATTTCCGGGTTCACGGGGCGTCCACGTCAGTTTCCAGTTTTTCAGTTTGCAGAGCGGCAGCACGGTCAGCATCAGGAGACTCGTGGCGGTCCTGGTGTTCATGGTTCCGGTTGGTGGGGGGGGGGCGTGTCGGATGCCCCCACAGATTTTTTTGCCATGCACGGGGGGAGGGGGTAGTGGTGGCGTTAGCGTCGACAGTGTCAGGGGGGGTAGAAATTGTCGATCCTACAGTACAGCAGTGTGCAACTGATGGATTTTGGAAGAGGATGCTGGGTGTCTTTACCTGGAGTACCCATATACCGCATTAATATATGGGTTTCCTAAAATCTGTAAGAGGACCCTCTAGCTTTTGGATCAATGGAAGGAGTTGGTCAGAAATAGTTTTTTCTTTACTACATTGTACACTAAACCTACCAACAGAAATACCTTACTGACATATTATAGCGCACACTCTGGGAATTTTAGGACAGTCTACCCATTTCGCAGTTCCTCAGGGTTTGGCATATTCAACCGTACTGGTAATTTCTCTGCTCTGGCTACCAATACTGCAGCAATGCAATAATGGTATTTTTCTCCTTTATCGATGCTGGTGGGGGGGGGCTGAGATTCAGGGGGGTGCTTATATGTATGGGGGTGCTTTAGCAACCCTGTTGTGGGTGAGTTCATGCTTTCATCTTTTGCAGTCCAGGTCATCTTTTGCAGGCCTTGCGGCATGGATCACGGGGGGCGGTTGCAGGCCACAAGTTACTGCACTGTATACAACATATGTTTTGTACCGATTTCCCCATCTATACTGAGCTACACACCACATATACTGCATGCGCGCATATTACATCTGTCGCTTGTCATCTCTGCAAATTGTGAGGTCTGATTGCCAGATTTTTTTCAGGCTGGTAGGATAACTAAAAAGGGGGGGGGGCTAGTTGGTGACTCAGCTCCACTGTCACGGTCATTCTTGCGACACATGCGATTTGTCACGGCATTTCTGTCTTAGCGTTTCCGTCATAGCGTTTCTGTCTGTCTCTGCGTTTTGGTCATAGCATGTTCTGTCATGGCGTGTTTCTGTCATAGCGGTTTCTGTCATAGTCATAGCCAGTTTTTGTCATAGCTGGCTTTTGTCATAGCGTGTTTCTGCCATTGCATGTTCTGTCTAGCATATCGGTGCCATGCAGTTATGGCATGTTTACCGGTAGCCGTTTTATTTTCGTTTGTTTTTCATGTCTCATCGTACCGTTCGTTCAGGTTTCTTTGTATAGCTGGGTTTAGTTAGCTAGTACTCGCATCTCAGGATCTATCACGTCCACAGATTCAGACAGGCTGAGGTTTTGTTTTTTAAATGATTGTTGACCACAATCTTCTCGCCCATATACCATAGGTCATTTGATGCACGGTCATTTCATTACACCTGTACAACTACCCACCATGGTCTGTGGGTACATTAGCCCTGAGTGTTCAGTTTTAATTACCTGTCTTTGCACTGCAGGTTACTTGGGCTCACTTACTACATCCACTAGGGTGGAGGTCATCAGGTTAATTCACGCACTGTGGTCTTATCGTCACTGGTAAACGTCCTCATACTTAGGTAGGCATAAAGGGGGGGGGGTGTTCTCATGTCTGGTTTCCTGTTGTCACCTTCGCTAGTTTGTGTTCCCTTAGGTTGGGCATGCCGCATGATTCAGAAGTGATTATTTCACGTTGATCCCTTCAACCCCATGTGGGGGTTCAGAGCATGGTAGCATCCCATCATTAAGCAGTTGTTCCATACTTAAGCTCACAGCGGAGCACTATTCTTTAACTCAGATTCATGTTGGCTAAATATGCTCTCCACGGCCTGTTGAGGTTACAAGACAGGATGGAGGTGATCGAAGATCGCTTGGTTAGAGGCGGGTGTCAGCGCACCCCCAGCGCCTGCACTTCCTACATTCCACAGGCAAGGTCAGCCCTTAGTCCACGGGTCTTGTCAAGCTTTCTGGTTTAATATGTCTGAGCCAAGTAATGTTTCTTTGACAAGGGCTGTCTAAGAATCTCCCATCCCCGATCTTCAGTCAGCCCCTGCTGGAGGAATTTTTTTGAAGTCTTTCGCATGGAGTATCTTGGCTTCAGCAGACAGTCATGCTTTCATTGTCAAAAAGTTACTGGAGGCAGTAATTTCCAAGGGGTGCTTAGTCTAGTTCTTTCACCATCATGCTGAAGGTGGAGGGACGGCCCACCGGAGTGTCCAGTGGCAAGTTTCCGATATAGTTTTTCATTTTGACTGCCCTCTTTCCTCTAGACGTAGGTTCATTGAAGTACTCGTCCGTGGAGCTGGCGTTTCAGCACTTTCTACAGTTGGGGGGGGGGTATTGGCTATCCAGCTGATTATACCTATGCTTTGAAACTACTTCATTAGACCTGCCCACTGGTATGGCATGGTATATGGCGCAAACGTCATTTCACCACCAGGTTAACCTTCGGGTCAAAAGCAGTCCTTGCTTATTTATCACCTTCGCCGAGCACTCGATTGGATTTTGGGTGACTGCAGGGGGGTCAGGGGTTCATTCATTTAGTTTATTCCTGTTGTGTGAAGACCCTGGTTACTTCCCAGGCATCAGCAGTCTCTCTCAGGGTGGGTGCTGAGCCAACGTCCCCTGATTGCAGACAAAGTGGTAGGTCCGGGCCAAATAAAATCATCATTATTTTTGGGCTTCACTGTCGGCTCTAATCTCTTGTTTGCAAGGTTGCCTGGAGAACTGGTCGAATACGTCAGACCATTCATTTTTGGTCCGAGCTCCTGCCTGTTCAAAGGGGGGGGGGGGCTCTCAGTCATTTTTGGGTATGCTGTATCAGGCCATGAGAATTATTCCTCTGGATGAAGTCTAGCCTCCTTCCCCCGTTTTAGGAATCCGACTCGGTTGTTGGGTCACGAGCATAAGCACGACCCGACTTTAAGCTTGTGGGACCAGTTTTTGTGCATATGGAATGGTATCTCCATGTCATTCCACAACCATGAGCAGGGCTGTCGGAGTGTTTCAGTCGCCGCTGACTCAATTGGTTTGGCCCCCGGAAGTTTTTCGTCTGCCCTAGTTTGCGCATATTTCCTTTATTATTTTCAATAAGGTGGATCAGGGGGTTGGAAGTTTTCTCAGGTTCCTGACTCTGGCTTCGATGCATATTGCCACAGCGTATTGGCCTTATCCGCCAGCACGTTCAAACATCTATTAGGTGTCCTGCACTTTTAACCCCTGCAAACTCCTGACAGTTCGTCCATTTTTACGGCTCACCTTCTCAAATCTTCCCATATCAAGAATAGACAGACAGGCCAGGTGTTCGTGGGAATTTTTACAGAGCTACTTAACTGGTGTCCGTTTTGAAGTGTTTGATCTTCACTGCAATTATTTTGCAGGGGTTCCTCGGGTCAGCCCATGCTCCCTTTGCCCCCACGTATTCTCTCACTATAAGCAGTTCGTTCTCGGGTCTGTATTTTCTCAGTAATTAGGCTTAATCCATATCATTACGGGACATTTATTCGGGTTCTGGGCAGTTTTGCAGGTTCCAAACCGGGGGTTCCTGCTTATCAGTTCGTGGGACGCTGGAATTTCTCCTGTTATAGCTGATACATACCGGATCCGTATACTGAAGCCATCCGGGCGTTCGCTACTCTATTAGACGAATTGTTACTAACCCTTCATCAAGCTTTCCTATCACTCTATTAGACGGATTGTTACCAACCCTTCATCAAGCTTTCTTATCACCCCTACTTTTGTGTCTTTTTTTCCCTCTTTTAGGCGTACTGACCAGCTAGGCCAAGGCACACCTCAGGTCTTGGTAGTTAGGGTATCGCATTTCCAAGTGAAGACTCTGACTACAAAATGACCTACTAACTGCAAAAACCAACGGACACTATTCTGTACTCCTACTTCTGGATCTTTCAGCTGCCTTTGACACGGTTGACCACCCCCTCCTCAGAAAACTTTACTCCCTCGGTCTCTGTGACTGTGCTCTTCAGTGGCTCTCATCCTACCTATCCCAACGCACCTTCAGTGTCACTTACAATTCTACTTCCTCCACTCCTCTTCCCTTCTCTGTCGGGGTCCCCCAAGGCTCTGTTCTTGGACCTCTTTTAATTTTCAATCTACACCTCTTCCCTGGGTCAGTTGATAGCCTCTCACGGCTTTCAATATCATTTCTATGCTGATGACACACAAATCTATCTCTCCACCCCTCAACTCACTCCATCAGTCTCCTCACGCATCACTAATTTACTAACCGACATATCTGTATGGATGTCACACCACTTCCTCAAACTCAACTTGTCCAAAACCGAGCTTATAATATTTCCTCCCCCACGTGCCTCTTCCCCTGACTTCTCTGTCAAGAGCAATGGCAAAACCATCCACCCGTCCTCACATGTCAGGGTGCTAGGTGTTATCCTGGATTCTGAACTCTCCTTTCGGCCCCACATCCAATCACTTTCCAAAGCTTGCCGCCTCAACCTCCGCAACATCTCTAAACTACGTCCCTTTCTAACCAGTGAAACCACAAAGCTCCTGATTCACTCCCTGGTTATCTCTCGCCTTGACTACTGCAACTCACTCCTCATTGGCTTACCTTTAAATAGACTATCCCCCCTTCAGTCCATCATGAATGCTGCTGCCAGACTCATCCACCTTACAAACCGCTCAGTGTCTGCTACCCCTCTCTGCCAATCCCTCCATTGGCTACCACTCGCCCAACGAATTAAATTCAAAATACTAACAATAAGTTACAAAGCCATCCACAACTCTGCCCCCAACTACATCACTAACCTAGTCTCAAAATACCAACCTAATCGCCATCTCCGTTCCTCCCAAGACCTCCTGCTCTTTAGCTCCCTCATCACCTCCTCCCATATTCGCCTCCAGGACTTCTCCCGAGCCTCGCCTATCCTCTGGAATTCCCTACCCCAATCTGTCAGACTGTCTCCAAATGTATCCACTTTTAGGCGATCCCTGAAACTTTCCTCTTCAGAGAAGCCTATCCTGCCTCCATCTAACAACTGCACTATTTTCTCCATTAGCTCATCCCCCACGGCTATTACTCTTTTGTATAACTTGACCCTCCCTCTAGATTGTAAGCTCTAACGAGCAGGGCCCTCTGATTCCTCCTGTATTGAATTGTATTGTACTGTCTGCCCTAATGTTGTAAAGCGCTGCGTAAACTGTCGGCGCTATATAAGTCCTGTATAATAATAATAATACACAGTGGGGCAAAAAAGTATTTAGTCAGCCACCAATTGTGCAAGTTTTCCCACTTAAAAAGATGAGAGAGGCCTGTAATTGTCATCATAGGTTTACCTCAACTATGAGAGACAAAATGTGGAAACAAATCCAATCACATTGTCTGATTTTTGAAAGAATTTATTTGCAAATTATGGTGGAAAATAAGTATTTGGTCACCTACAAACAAGCAAGATTTCTGGCTCTCACAGACCTGTATCTTCTTCTTTAAGAGGCTCCGCTGTCCTCCACTCATTACCTGTATTAATGGCACCTGTTTGTACTTGTTATCAGTATAAAAGACACCTGTCCACAACCTCAAACAGTCACACTCCAAACTCCACTATGGTGAAGACCAAAGAGCTGTCGAAGGACACCAGAAACAAAATTATAGACCTGCACCAGGCTGGGAAGACTGAATCTGTAATAGGCAAGCAGCTTGGTGTAAAGAAATCAACTGTGGGAGCAATAATTAGAAAATGGAAGACATACAAGACCACTGATAATCTCTCTCGATCTGGGGCTGCATGCAAGATCTCACCCCGTGGGGTCAAAATGATCACAAGAACGGTGAGCAAAAATCCCAGAACCACACGGGGGGACCTAGTGTATGACCTGCCGAGAGCTGGGACCAACGTAACAAAGGCTACCATCAGTAACACACTACGCCGCCAGGGACTCAGATCCTGCATTGCCAGACGTGTCCCCCTGCTTAAGCCAGTACATGTCTGGGCCCGTCTGAGGTTTGCTAGAGAGCATTTGGATGATCCAGAAGAGGATTGGGAGAATGTCATATGGTCAGATGAAACCAAAGTAGAACTGTTTGCTAGAAACGCAACTCATCGTGTTTGGAGGAGAGAGAATGCTGAGTTGCAACCAAAGATCACCATACCTACTGTGAAGCATGGGGGTGGCAACATCATGCTTTGGGGCCGTTTCTTTGAAAAGGGAACAGGACGACTGATCCATGTACATGAAAAGTTGAATGGGGCCATGTACCGTGAGATTTTGAGTGCAAACCTCCTCCCATCAGCAAGGGCATTGAAGATGAAACGTGGCTGGGTCTTTCAGCATGACAATGATCCCAAACACATCGCCCGGGCAACCAAGGAGTGGCTTCGTAAGAAGCATTTCAAGGTCCTGGAGTGGCCTAGCCAGTCTCCAGATCTCAACCCCATAGAAAACCTTTAGAGGGAGTTGAAAGTCAGCGTTGCCCAGCGACAGCCCCAAAACATCACTGCTCTAGAGAAGATCTGCATGGAGGAATGGGCCAACATACCAGCAACAGTGTGTGACAACCTTGTGAAGACTTACAGGAAACATTTGACCTCTGTCATTGCCAACAAAGGATATATAACAAAGTATTGAGATTAACTTTTGATATTGACCAAATACTTATTTTCCATCATAATTTGCAAATAAATTCTTTCAAAAATCAGACAATGTGATTGTCTGGATTTGTTTCCACATTTTTGAGGTATACCTATGATAACAATTACAGGCCTGTCTCATCTTTTTAAGTGGGAGAACTTGCACAATTGGCAATTGTATTATAACAGTTTATTATATTATAACAGCTTCTGAGCTGGGAGGAAACACAGGTGTACAGGTTTCATTGAAGAATTATCACGATTTTTTGTACCTTTTTGAGCTGTAGCACTACATGTAGTACTTGGTCCCATCTCCCTCAGTGCCCAAAACCACAGCTAGCAAGATGACTGTTTTGCTTTGTAGTACCTGATTTATGTATCAGGCACCTGGCACCTACCCAAGGCAAAAGGAATGCAGAGGGAGGTGAAGCATGTTGACCTTTCAAGGCACTTCTTGCCTTGATCTATTTGCCTTCGGTGCACCCAACAGTGGAATATACATATATACATTATATATATATATATATATATATATATATATATATATATATATATATATATATATATATATATATATATATATATATATATATATATATATACACACATACATATATATACACACATACAGTATCTCACAAAAATGAGTACACCCCTCACATTTTTGTAAATATTTTATTATATCTTTTCATGTGACAACACTGAACAAATGATACTTTGCTACAATGTAAAGTAGTGAGTGTACAGCTTGTATAAAAGTGTAAATTTGCTGTCCCCTCAAAATAACTCAACACACAGACATTAATGTCTAAACCGCTGGCAACAAAAGTGAGTACACCCCTAAGTGAAAATGTCCAAATTGGGCCCAAAGTGTCAATATTTTGTGTGGCCACCATTATTTTCCAGCACTGCCTTAACCCTCTTGGGCATGGAGTTCACCAGAGCTTCACAGGTTGCCACTGGAGTCCTCTTCCACTCCTCCATGACGTCATCACAGAGCTGGTGTTTTAGAGACCTTGTGCTCCTCCACCCTCCATTTGAGGATGGCCCACGTATGCTCAATAGGGTTTAGATTTGGAGACATGCTTGGCCAGTCCATCACATTTACCCTCAGCTCCTTTTAGCAAGGCAGTGGTTGTCTTGGAGGTGTGTTTGGGGTTGTTATGTTGGAATAATGCCCTGCGGCCCAGTCTCCAAAGGGAGGGGATCATGCTCTGCTTCAGTATGTCACAGTACATGTTCCCTCAATAACTGTAGCCAGTGTCGGCAGCACTCATGCAGCCCCCAGACCATGACACTCACACCACCATGCTTGACTATTCCTCTCCTGGTTGCCGCCACACACACTTGACACCATCTGAACCAAATAAGTTTATCTTGGTCTCATCAGACCACAGGACATGGTTCCAGTAATCCATGTCCTTTATCTGTTTGTCTTCCACAAACTGTTTGTGGGCTTTCTTGTGCATCATCTTTAGAAAAGGCTTCCTTCTGGGACGACAGCCATGCAGACCAATTTGATGGCTTGAGCACTGACAGGCTGACTCCCCACCCCTACAACCTCCGCAGAAACGCTGGCAGCACACATATGTCTATTTCGTAAAGACAACCTCTGGCTATGACACTGAGCATGTGCACTCAACTTCTTTGGTCGACCATGGCGAGTGGAACCTTTCCTGTTAAACCGCTGTATGGTATGGGCCACCGTGCTGCAGCTCAGTTTCGGGGCCTTGGCAATCTTATAGCCTAGGCCATCTTTATGTAGAGCAACAATTCTTTTTTCAGATATTCGGAGAGTTCTCTGCCATGAGGGGCCATGCTGAACCTCCAGTGACCAGTAGAGAGAGTGAGAGCGATAACATCAAATTTAACACACCTGCTCCCCATTCACACCTGAGACCTTGTAATGCTAACGAGTCACATGAAACCGGGGAGGGAAAATGGCTAATTGGGCCCAATTTGGACATTTTCACTTAGGGGTGTACTCACTTTTGTTGCCAGCAGTTTAGACATTAAAGGATGTGTGTTGCGTTATTTTGAGGGGACAGCAAATTTACACTGTTATACAAGCTGTACACTCACTACTTTACATTGTAGCAAAGTGTTATAACAGTCATCTTGCTAGCTGTGGTTTTGGGCACTGAGGGAGATGGGACCAAGTACTACATGTAGTGCTACAGCTCAAAAAAGGTACAAAAAATAGTGATAATTCTTCAATGAAACCTGTACACCTGTGTTTCCTCCCAGCTCAGAAGCTGTTATAATATAATAAACTGTTATAATTTATAACTATTTACTGTTGATATATCAGGCCAATAACTATAATCAAACACTAGCAATCTCCTTTGGCACATTTTTGTATGAGAATATATTCCTGTTAACATAAAAATGCCAGATATCTTCAGGGGTGTGTGGGAAGTTATAAACATATTTAAATCACTGTGTTACAACAAATGATGTGCCCAGTGTATGTGCTTTTTAAAAAATATGCCGCTGTATACCTTATTTCATAGCGCCACCTGGCTCTCACGTAACTGCTCGCCGCTCTCCTCTCCCGATCTGATAACTACAGCAGATGGGGCTGGGAATCTCCCGCTAACGTCAGCTGGGAGGAGAGGAGGAGAGAGGTGGGCGGTCACGTGAGTGCCGGGCGGCGCTATGAAACAAGGTATACAGCTGTATATTTTTTAAAGAAACACATACACTGGGCACATCATTTAATGTAACACAGGGGATTGTAGTAATATCCCACAGTTATGAAAGCAGCAGGAGGGGAGGGGAGGGCGGGCACTGACACTAGATTATAGGCAGGGAGGGAGGGGGAGAGAGGAGAGACAGCGGGATGATAGAGGCGCGTAAACTGACCACAGTGTCAGAGCTCAGCAGCCATGATAAACGTGGTCAGTTTGCAGAGGGGATGGCAGCACCAGGCAGGATCAGCCAGGTTTTTCAGGTGATACAAGAGGCCAAATGACACAGCACAAGCACTGTTCTGTTATTCATGCTTTAAAGCAGGGGTCTCAAACTGGCGGCCCTCCAGCTGTTGCGAAACTACAAGTCCCATCATGCCTCTGCCTGTGAGAGTCATGCTTGTAATGTCTCGTGGGCTGTTAGCCTTGCAATGCCTCATGGGACTTGTAGTTTTGCAACAGCTGGAGGGCCACCAGTTTGAGACCTCTGCTTTAAAGGAACAAGGTCTTTTTTTTAGGGTTACAATCACTTTATTTACAATGCAAAGAACCCAGGAAAACGGCAGGACATATTTCGGACACCGTACCTATACGTTTAATTGCTGAAGGATTTGTCATTTTACACAGACATTCTTGTAATACAGACCCTGTGCTAACAATCTTCACTTTACAGCCCTGCCCTGCACCACACAATGTTTCCTCAAAAAAATAGATACATAACATGCCTTCTGTGCCATCTTCCTAGTGCTTATGTGTATGTCACAGCCTTATTCATTCCTTTGGGAGATCTGAACTCATGGCAGCTTCCAGTGATTCAGCGGAGTATGACTCCCACCTCAAGGAAAGAATAGGGCCTCAGTGTGCATTCGTAACAAAAAAGGGACCCGCTGGAGAACTTTTTGAAGGGAAAGGCTATGCGGTGCCAACCAAAGCTGCACAGGGTATATGCACACCAAAATGCCTCGTCTGTGGTGTGCCTGGTTCACACCTATGTTTTGCGTTGTTGGGCAGGCAGTGTGCGCTGAAAAAAAATTATTGTAAGTATACCTAAAGGCAAAAGTTTTTTTTTTTTTTTAGTTTTAGACCGAGTATAGAGGGATTAGAATCCTGACAGTTTTTATTGCTGTCTGCGCCCTGGCTAAGGAGATTCATCCTCTCGGTTTGTCCTGTTTACCATTATCATTGAATATGAAAGTAAAAGAAAATGTAAAATTTTGGGCTGTCCTCAGAATAATAATAGAGGGGAAAACTTCTAATGGGTACACTAGTTCTGCTGACCCGGGGGTCCCCAAGGAATTCTCTTAACTTGCAGGGATTTCCTCTCACTTCCTGTTTGGCTATGGGACAGGAAGTGAGGAGAAGTCTCCGCAATGGGACACAGATGGTGAAAAAAAAATCTGATGGGTTTTAACCCTCCCTTGGTCTATCCAAAATTAAAAAAAAAAAAAAAAAAGTTTTTCCTATAGTTCTACTTTAGTGAAATGTCTCTGTGACATTTCAATAAAGTTTATTTTAAAATAAATAAATAAAGGGGAACAGTGCGATGTGCTGAGATTGATTCTGCCACACCATACACCAATCACGGTGTTGTAACGCAGTGGCTGGTGTGAACTAGTCCTAAAGGACAATGTGCCATGAAGCTAATACAGAGCTTCTGTTTTTTTGTTATTGGCAGCTGAACAAGGCAACAGGGGAGTAAATGAAAGATGAGTATGTGCAGTTGAGGAGAGGGAGGCAGGGTGAAAGTGGACCTGTGAAAGAAGAGACATCGAAACTGCTTTAGGGCTTGTTTACATATACTATAATGCAGCCCCTCTGAAAAGTGACTTGCAGTGGAATGCTTTTCAGAGGGTATTTAACAGGTGGTGAGGAGGAAATATGTTGCCTCCTCGTGGACTGCTTTAAGCTCATAATGCCAAACCACTATTTCACAACTGCATGCAATGCAGGGCAGATGCAACGTGGTCCCATTCACTTGAATGGGTAGTGTTTGGTGGCGGCACCTCCTGATGTATGTAACATGCTGTTTAACGTTTGCATTGGTACAGCCCTGAGTGGTTGCCTTTCTGTGTTTAGGTGGGTGGTCAGAGGTGGTAAAACCGCAACTCAACTGCCAGTCCAGTCCGCCCATCTGATTGAGCCCCTACAGATGCATAGTCATGTATGAACAGGACCTAACTTAATATGATTCCTTTTTATTTCTTCTGTTTCTAGGGGCAGTGAATTCTAAAAATGCTTCTACTACAATGAAACCATTCTCTTCCCGAGTCAGATCCACGTCAATGACTTCAATTATTTCATCTAATGCTAGCACAATGTATGCTAAGGTAATACAAACTGAACAATAAGAATCGCACCAATATTGCAGTTTAGGGAAATATAACAAGCCAATTGAATTGTGCATAACTATAAGCATAAGAGAATACTAGGTTTTGAAGTGAATGCTGGGGTGTCAGCAGGGGCATATCTAACACAAGGCTTTTTCCTCGAGTGGCATTTTTCAGGGTGGGTGGCGCCTGCACCGCAATGAGGCCGGCAGCTGCAGGCATCACCTAGGTATCGTTTTTTTGGAGCTGGCTCTCTTTCAATAGCAATCGGAGCAGCTTAGTAGCCGCTCATTTGCTATTACAAGCAGCGGGAGGGGACGTCCCCACCTCCAACCACCTTCCGTAGCTCTCTCGGGCTCTCCCGTCCCACCAGGAGACCCGAGCGACCAGCGCATCCGCTGGCTGGCCGGAAAGCCAAGCAAAGCCGGGATCGGCTTTGATCGGCTGTTCGTAACAGTAAACTGGAAACGATGACGTGACATCACTTCCGGTTTACTCGGAAACCATCAGTGCCAGTTTTTAAAAATCTAAAACATTCAAAAACACAGATCTTGGTGTGACCCCAGATCTCCCCATAAAGAGTACCTATCACATGCCTATTTTCTGTCACAAGGATGTTTACATTCCTTGTGACAGCAATAAAATGATTACAAGCGATTAAAAAAAAAATGAAAGCAACAGTGTAAAAATAAAAATGATAAAATAAATAATTAAAAAATGTTTAAAAAATAAAGTGCCCCCATCCCCCTGTGCTCGCACACAAAGGCAAAATCGCGCGTTAGTCCCGCACGCATGCAAACAACGATCATTGTGCGGTATCGCTGTGAAAATCAGATCATGGGCAGTAATTCTAGCACCAGACCTCCTCTGTAAATCTAAAGTGATAACCTGTAAAGGCTTTAAAAATGTTGCCTTTGGATAGTAAAATTTACATCGTTTGTTGCCATTGCACGGGCTTGCACAATTTTAAAGCGGATGACATGGGACAAATTTAGATGGGGGTGCACCCGATTTTAGCCTTGCCTAGGGCAGCACAAACCCAAAATACACCACTGGGTGTCAGACAGAAAGTAATTGGGACAAAAAAGTGACAGAATACGTTTTTGTAATTAAGTGAGGAAAGGCTAAATCCATTTTCTTTGTTTGTCTTTCAATCTCCTGTTAATATAGAATGTTACAGAATCTGTGGATCCAGAAGAAAAACATTCAGGCTCAGTAGGAAACATGATTAGAGGACTGCTGGTCTTTGTGTTCCCTCCTGTGGCCCTCCTCATATACAAATGTACGTATTACCATTTCTGGCCTTGAAATACTTACTTTCAGTGCGGTATTGGGACTCCTGGGGATTCCATACAAAGATTACCTTAACATTAGTCAAGTGTTTTCTTTGAGATTGTAATCAGGAGGTTGATATTTGACCTCCACTAAAACTGGCCAAAAACCAGTAAAATTTTGTTCAAAAAATTTTTGTTTTCAAAAAGTTTGTTTCATTTTCTCCTGGTAAGTGGAGTCAAATTAATGTTTGTTTTCAACTGTAGTGATAAAAAAAATTGAAGAAGCAGGATGGATTTTTTTTTTTTTTAAACTGTTATTGTGGTTTTCGTTCAGAAAAATTATGCAGTGTGTCAGAGTGACATACCACACCACCGATCGCCAGGCCGCATGCCCCCCGCAGGCGCACACTGGCTCTTTATCCTGCTGGCCTTTTTTTTTTTTTTTTTTAAATACCTAGATCAAGGCTTGAGCTAGGTCAGTGCTAGGGTTAGTGTTTGGGTCAGGGTCAGTATTTTTTTTAACAGGTTTTTTTTATTTATTACTTAATTAGTATCAGTGTGTTTTGAGGTAGGATAAAAAAAAAAAAAAGCAAAATGCGCACTATTGTTTCTGGGCTGTACCTGGGGTACAAACAAATAACATACACATGTGTATCAATGAAATCGTCAGGAGCAGGGGACTTTGTTGCACAAGTTAGTTGCGAGGATATGTACGGTTTTACTAACACATGTCAAAGTTGCAAAATTGGGCTTAGGCAATAGGCATTAACCACTAAGCCACCGCCCACCGTCATATGACGGCGGGACGAGGCTTCTGTTGTTCTGGGAGGACGTCATATGACGTCCTCGCCCTCCCGAGCCACTAGGGGGCGCGCGTGCCCGCTGCGTCGCTCGGGACCCGGTGCGCGTGCCCGGCGGACGCGATGTCCGCCGGGCACCCGCGATTGCCGGGTAACAGAGCAGGAGCGTCGATCTGTGCATGTAAACACAGATCCACGTCCTGTCAGAGAGGAGAGGAGACCGATCGCGTGTCCCTTGTACATAGGGACAGCGATCGGTCACCTCCCCCAGTCAGTCCCCTCCCCCCACAGTTAGAATCACCTCCTTAGGTCATACATTAACCCCTCGAGCGCCCCCTAGTGTTAACCCCTTCCCTGCCAGTCACATTTACACAGTAATCAATGCAATTTTATAGCATTGATCGCTGTATAAATGTGAATGGTCCCAAAAATGTGTCAAAAGTGTCCGATGTGTCCGCCGCAATATCGCAGTCACAATAAAAATTGCAGATCGCCGCCATTACTAGTAAAAAATAAATAAATAATAAAAATGCTATAAATCTATCCCCTATTTTGTAGACGCTATAATTTTTGAGCAAACCAATCAATATACGCTTATCGCAATTTTTTTTTACCAAAAATATGTAGAAGAATACATATCGGCCTAAACTGAGGAAAAAATTTGTTAAAAAAAAAAAAAAAATTGGATATTTATTATAGCAAAAAGTAAAAAATATTGTGTTTTTTCAAAATTGTCCCTCTTCTTTTGTTTATAGCGCAATAAATAAAAACCGCAGAGGTGATCAAATACCACCAAAAGAAAGCTCTATTTGTGGGGAAAAAATGATAAAAATTTAATTAGGGTGCAGTGTAACATGACCGCGCAATTGTCATTCAAAGCGCGACAGCGCTGAAAACTGAAAAATGGCTTGGGCAGGAAGGGGGTGTAAGTGCCCTGTATTGAGGTGGTTAAGTTTTATTTTACCCTTAGGCATGAAGGGGTTAATATGTCTGGTATTCCATTCAGATAGCAGGTCTGGATGAAATTTTTAGGGATTTGGAACAAATTTAGTCAACTCAATGATGGCATGACAGAATGTTTTAAGAAACAATGTTTCTACGAACATTTGAACAATATTGTAAGACCCGGTTCCCTGTATTTGCGTGCAGGCAGCTACATTTATATCATTCTGGAGACAGCCGCTGCACAGACATGTTTTCATTTTTTGTGCATTAAGACGGTGTAGAAGGAGTCCGAGATGATTGACACTAGCTTTTATTTTGTTCAGATGGCATCTGTATCCAAGGCTCTTTTCTACTTTACAGGCGTTAGCAATTACATTAGATATATTTAATACTGATTTATATTAAAAGCTTTAATTGCTTAGTGATTATGCACACTGTTTATAGCATGTAATGAGAGGTTTTTTTTTTATAGTCTGGGTTTAATGTTACTTTAAAAAGGCAGGTAAGTCATTTTAATGCACAAGAGACAAAGCATGTCTTTTCTGCATTATAAATCCTGCCTGTCTGACAATTTTAATTTCCCAACTTAAATTTCCACTTTAAGGCTGGTTTCACACCTATGCGAACTGGATGTGGGTTTCTCCGCATCCAATTCGCATAGCAGGAGAATGCAATGTCCCCTTTCACACTGCTGGCGCCCGGGCATCATTGGTTAAACGGTGCTATTTTTAGCGCCGCTTTACCATCATCTTAGCGGCGCTATTCAGCCGCTAGTGGGGCGATTTTAACCCCCCCTAGAGGCCGAAGAGGTATTAAATATGCCCGCAAAACGCCGCCGGCGTTTTGCCGGCGGAATCGCAGTGCTGCCCCATTGATTTCAATGGGGAGCAGCAGTGGAGGAGCGGTGAGTTCAGAAGCTGCTGGCAGGACTTTTTCTGACACCCTGCCAGCACACCGCTCCAGTGTGAAAGCCCTCGGGCTTTCACACTGGAGTGAATGGAGCAGCTTTTTTGGGCGGTTTGCAGGCGCTATTTTTAACTCTATAGCGCCTGCAAAACGCTCCAGTGTAGTAGTGCAGGAACTACTTTTGGGAATCGGTGCGGCGCAACAAAGTCGGCATTGCACCAATTCAGACGGTGCTGTTGCCAGCAATAGGCTCAGATTTGACATGCGATTTGTCAAATCAGCCCGATGTGTAGGGGGGCTGAAGCCCAACTGATATTCAATTTAAATTAGCTAAATACATTCCAGGTGCACCAAAATGAGAGTTCTGCAAATGGCAAAGCTCACGCTCCCTGCTAAGGCTACTTTCACACTGAGGCGGTTTTCAGGAGCTTTAGCGCTAGAAATAGCCTCTGAAAAGTGCCTGAAAACCGTCTCCCATTCATTGCAGTGTGTTTTTTCACACTGGGGCGGTGCGATTGCTGGATGTTACGCCCTGCAAGCAGCATCTTTGGGGTGGCTTGGGAGCGCTGTATTTAGCGCCTCCAAAACGCCCTGCCCATTGCAATGAATAGGCAGCGCTTCCAAAGCGCCTTAAAAACTGTTTGAAAACACTGCAAAATGGGCATTTTTACCTTTTTTTTTGTGGGGGGGTAAAAAGCATCCCGCTAGCGGCCGAAAAGTGGTGCAAAATCGCTGCTAAAGCACCGCTAAAACTATCGCCGCTTTAGTGCTAACGGCCGGGCATCCCAGTGTGAAAGGGGTCTAAATGAAGAGCTCTAGCTGTGACTAAAGGCTCGTACACACTATAAGAATATCGGGCAAACTTTTTCGTCCAAAGAATTGTCGTACGATTTTCGTATAGTGTGTACACAACTTTCGACAGCCGATTCCGAATGTTCGTACGAATTTTCGTTCATCAGTTCCGATTTGCTGTGAAACAATGAGGAAAATCGGACGATCGTTCGCCCAATTTTCTTATAGTGTGTACCCCACTTAAGTAGGGGGTGTTTCCGCACCTGGAATGTATGTATTTCATTTAAACAGAAAATTCTATTGGGCTTTAACTTTTAGGAAGTTCTGTATTTAAAGTCTGTTTAAATTATGTATGAAACATATATTATATATTGATTTATTGTTATTACAGGTTGCTCGTTACAGTCAACTTGAAATATAAGATGGAAGTTTATATGGAAGAAAGGACACATTTACCTCAACTCATATATAAACTATAAAAGCTCAACTTGAGCAAAAAAGTTTGATTTAGTTTTGAATAGACTTGGAAAGAGTAAAATCTTTTTATTGCTGACCCTTAACGTACACTAATGATTTATACTAACAAATTATTTCCGTGTGTGTGTGTTGCAGTGTAACAGTATAAGGGAATAAAACACTTTCTAACCTTCCTTACCCTTTAGCCTTTACCATTCTGCTAAAATTCACACTAAGGTTGGGTTCACACATATGCGGCTGTGGTTTCAGTGCGGCAGTCCGGTACGGGACGGTTTGGGTGCGATTCAGGTGCAAATTTTTACCTATTATCGCATCTGAACTGGACCCAAAAATGCATATGACCCTTTTTAAAACCACACCGCGGCCCATCAAAAGCCGGTCCGATTCACATGTTATGCAAATTGGATGCGGTTAAAAATGCATCCAACTCGCATATATGTGAGCCTTAAAGTAGAATTCCAGCTAAAGCGTAACTAGTCTTAAAAATGTCCCCTCCTAACTCCTATACTAACTAACCTGTGTAAGAAAGTTTTATATACTTACCTATTTTCAGCCTGCTATGGTGACATAATCCTCTGTTTCAATCAGTGACAGCTGCAGAGGAATGGAGAGAGCACCTGACAATGGCTGGTAAAGCCAGGAGAGATGATGTCACCCATATGCGCCTACGTTGCAGCCGTTGTCGGTGCTCCCTCCTTTCCCCTGCAGCTGCCACTGATTGATGCATTGGAACTGGACCATGTGATCGGACTGGAGAGGTTTGAAAGTAGACATATATTTTTTACAAAGGATAGTTAGTATAGGTGTTTAGAGGGGGGGAAGGGAACATTTTAAGACTAGTTAGGCTTTAATCTGTTTATTTGTCTTCCCTGGTTTCTTTAGGCGGCTGATCCGCGGTTTTACCATCCCCTGGCCACTCACTGAAATTCTAACATTACAGCCTAGCAGGACTGCACACTCAGCCTGCAGAGTTTGACAGGTAGCACTGCGATCAATAAAGCCGCACTGCAACCATGAAGCTGAAATACAGGCAGATATTTTAAACACCATTCATTGCAGTTGTCTATTGCAAATGTTTTACATACAAATAGCGCAAGTTCTTAAACCTCTGTTCCCAACAGACACTCTCATCACCTGCACAGCAGTACTCTGACTGGGTGGAGCAATAGTCGAAGCCAAGTAAGCTCTGCTGCATGCACATGTGCCTACAGAGAGCAAACTTGTAAAGGACCTTGACTGGACATTGGTTCACACCAAGCTGTCCTAGATTCCTCACACTTCTCCTCCAGAAGGGATAGTTACATACCCACCTTTTTTAACAACCTCCTCCATCTTGTGGTATTCACTATCCTGGTCCGCTTTCCACATTATCCTAGTCTGAGACCTATTACCTGGAATAACAAATGTCCAGCCCAAAAGCATTTTTAACATTTACTGCATTAAGTCACGTTCTAGCAACAACAAATCGGGGAAGATTTACTAAAACTGGGGCAGCTGTCCATAGTAACCAATCAGCTTACAGGTTTTACTGTCAAAGTTGAATTGAACAAGCTGAGGTTAGAAGCTGATTGGCTACTATGCACAGCTGCACCAGATTCTGTGTGAACCAGCTTTAGTAATTTTCCCCCATCTTCTCCATAGTTACAGTTACATTGCAGAACACTTGGTACAATACCGTGGCTATCAGCCATCTTTCCAAGAGTTACCCAGGAGTCCCCACAGGTGGTTCCACATATAGGGTGGTCCTCAGTCTTAGGCCCCGAGGCCATCCTGAACCAAGCCACAGGACCTGCTAAATGTGGCAAGGTGCCTCCATCTTCTCCTTATGAGATTGATTTGCTAAAACTGGAAGGTGCAAAATCTGGTGCAGCTCTGCATAGGAACCAATCAGCTTCCAGGATTTTTTTTGACAAAGCTGAATTGAACAAGCTGAAGTTAGAAGCTGATTGGCTACCATGCACAGCTGGACCAGATTTTCACTCTCCAGTTTTAGTACATCAACCTCAGTGTGTCCATCTCTAGTCACCTTGCCAGTTCATCCCTGCAGAGGGCTCCCTCACTCTCTCCACTGAACATAGAGCTACAACTTGCTTGTCACGTGTGTCCTGTTCCCATACCTGAACTGCCAAACCCCACCCACAGCTGTATTGAAAATGGTATTAAAAACTCCACCCGCTACATCACTAGAGGTTTGGCATCAAATAAAGGGCACTACACCTGGCAACAAATTCACAGGAGAGAGAGCAGAGTTGATGACTTTTCTGGGTGTTCATACTCCTTCATTGTCCAATAAGCAGTCTTTGGGTGCGTTGATGACACCACTGTGTTCTATGGCTCTAACAGAAAAAGCGTTGTCATGCTCCTGGCTGTGCAGTCAGGAAGAGGTATATGTATAAGAAAAGTAGCTGTAGGACAGAATTGCAAATCCTTTGTAATTTTGTTCAGATAAAACAGTTCACGTATGTGTTTAACTGTGTTATTAGCTTGTTCTTAAAAAAAGCTCTTTCTGGACGCCAGATTGCTGGCAGAAAACGCTGATTGAAAAACTCGCTTTAACAGCATTTTGTACTAGCGTTTAAGAGTGTTTATGGGCATGTTTAATAAAAACACACAGGACACTCCAAAAATCCCACAATGCATTCCCAAACTCCCACAATGCATTGAAAAAATAGAACGTCGAGCGCTAATTAACGCGTGTTTATGAGCCTTTGCGTTTGGAATTTTTTAGCGTTTTGTGTGGTCAGAAAAATGGCACTTTGAACGCGATTTTATGGCGTTCAGAGAACAGCCCATAAACTCCACTGCTGATAAAAGCTAAAAAATGTCCATGTGTGCATGGACACATAGGATAACATAGAGTGGAGTTTATGGGCTGTAAAAAAAAACACCCAAACTCCAAAAAATGGCCGTTTATGAGCTCCAGTGTGCCTGGAGCCTTAGCATTAAATTAGGAAGGTACAGAGAAGTTCAAGAGTATTCTGAAGCTTATGTATAATAAGAGTATAGTACAGGCCTCTGGATACTGTTTCTTTTCAGGTACTTAAACTCGCCTCACGTTTCAATCTAATTGTACAAACTTCTTTAGCTCTTCCAACAACTGTATACTACAAGGGCCTGACTGATTGAATATAAAAGGACTGGGTAAGTCCCTCATATTATATAGATTTGGTTAATCTAAAGTTGATTGTACAAAGTTTGTATGGTCAGATTGTAACACGTGTGATGACCCTTTTAGGATTTTTTAGCATTGGCATTAGAAGAGGGCACCTGGAAGGTGGTCCTAACACCTGACAAGCTAACCAACAAAGGATCAAATCTAGCAGATTTAATTAAATGACTCAAACATGCAAATGGTCGGAGGACAATTTAGTGCAGAAGGGGACTTCATACATGTGATCATACAAGTGACTAAAGCCTTCTTTGAAAAATCAGCACTTCTAAAATGTTATGTTTGTATGTATGTTATAAAATCAATAAGTACAAATATCTGAAAGCTGCACAGGAATGATTCTTATGAGAACAAGAGCTTACATGGTGGAATTTCCGTTTTTTAAAGTTCTCTTTATTTCCGTAACATCAGCGAGAGGTGTTCTGTCATCCAGCAAGGGAGAGCTCAGATAGGGCTGACAACACTGCTTGGGATTTAAGTCAGCAGAGGAAACGGTGTCAGCTCAGACAAGACAATGGGAGATTACTAAATATCAGGCAGATGAAGGAATTTTCTGTACTTGCAGTTTTATATAGACAAAACGTAGGAAATATTTGTGTAACTCAGTTGTACTGATTTAATATTTTTCAGACACTTTATTTTCCCAGCAGTCCTGTAATGCTCTGTGTGCTTAATAGCAATGTAAACGGTTAAAGTTTAACTCCAGGTTTCCCCAACCCACACCTATAAGTGTACCTTCACCTGTTAACACTTCTTAAACCCCCCCCCCCCCGCCCCTCCTTTCCACAGTTTAATTGTGTCTGCTGATTACCTTTTTTTTCTTTTTTCGCTGCCTCCTGGGGTGTTCACATCAGAAGGCCTTGTTTTACTGAGGGGCACATCTGTGCACATGTAGGTATATTACTGTGCATGTGCACACATACCATCTGTGTAAGATCTGATATCCTAAACAAGTAGTGTGTGTGTGCATGTGATAAAATATCCTTCACCCCTGTGGCACATCTGTGCATGCGCACGGATATCTAAAGATGGTGGTGCAAAAGAGGAGCAGGAAGAGGACAATATTCCCTGGGTGAAATTCTTGAATTTTTTTCAATTTTTTAAAATAAATTTCTGAAATAAATTGCAATTACATTGTGAGATATGAGGATGTGTCCATGATGGCCTGGGCTTACAAGAAGTGGATGGACGCTGCCGAGTGTCATTCAACCTGTGAGTGAAGCAGCAATCAGCGACAGAATAGAACTTTTTTTTTTTATAAAAACGGGGACGGGGTTTGGGAGGGAAGCTAGAGTTTGGAGCAATACAGGACTGTTAAAGCAATATTTTCTGAATACCAGCATACCCAACATTCCTTTAGACTAGCAGTGAGCTGTAAGAGCTTGGAATATTCCGGGTAGTGTATGACTCCAGAGGATAACTCATAGAAGCGCCTATTTTACAGCTCAGGTAGGTCAAACTCCATGGGACTGAAGCCAAGGGAAAGGCTAATAAAGGTACAGATATCAAGCTTTTCTTCTTTTGATGAATCGAAGAAAAGACTGGACAGCCGCACTCTGTTGACACCTTTATTGAAGACGGTTTAAAAATTCTTCCGGTACAAAGACATCAGAGGCACAGGATCAATGAAAGGCTGACATGTTTCACACCACTATGGGGTGCTTAGTCATAGCTTCCTACATGCATCATGAGATCTCTGCCTAGAGCAGCGTTCTTCTGTTGTTTCTTCTTTTGATATCTGAGCAATGGTGGCTGGTGCCCCATCGGTCGGGGAAGGGCGGCAAACAAACCTGAGACATCTATCCCCCCCCCCCGGTCGCTCCAGCCCGCCACCCCAGGGCAACCGGCATCAAGTTCGCAATAGTGTGAACTCACACTTATGCCCCGTACACACGGTCGGACATTGATCGGACATTCCGACAACAAAATCCTAGGATTTTTTCCGACGGATGTTGGCTCAAACTTGTCTTGCATACACACGGTCACACAAAGTTGTCGGAAAATCCGATCATTCTGAACGCGGTGACGTAAAACACGTACGTCGGGACTATAAACGGGGCAGTAGCCAATAGCTTTCATCTCTTTTTATTTATTCTGAGCATGCGTGGCACTTTGTGCGTCGGATTTGTGTACACACGATCGGAAATTCCGACAACGGATTTTGTTGTCGGAAAATTTTATAGCAAGTTCTCAAACTTTGTGTGTCGGAAAATCCGATGAAAAATGTGTGATGGAGCCCACACACGGTCGGAATTTCCGACAACAAGGTCCTATCACACATTTTCCGTCGGAAAATCCGACCGTGTGTACGGGGCATAAGAGTCCATTTACATTTTTGCAGTAACTTAATGAATGTGCATTGCATTAGGACGGTCTATTGAAAATAATAGTTTGCCAGCGCAACAAATTGTCCCAAAAAATGGGCATTGCACAAAGTTTGTAATGCACTGCACTATGCTGCATTCCCTTGTATTGTGACATGCTGTAATGCATGAGCATTGCCTTAATTTGTTGGGATGTCATTCAAAATGACTGGTACTGCAGCTCAGTGTAACATACTGTAAATCTATGCAAAGATGTAAATGGTCTCTAAAAAATGGCAAGTCATGTATGAATATAGTAATAAATACAAAAAGTACCCAGCCTGAACCCAGCTAGTCAGCAAAAAAGCCAAATAAACTGTCTTAACAATGTTACCACAATACTTCATATTCCTGATACATGATACAAAAAGTACCCAGCCTGAACCCAGCTAGTCAGCAAAAAAGCCAAATAAACTGTCTTAACAATGTTACCACAATACTTCATATTCCTGATACATGTCGGTTGTACCATATACTTGTATTAAAAAGTATTCTGTTCTCTTTGAATTGCTTCCTTTGTGTGAAATACCTGATGATCCTGCCAGTCCCCCTGCTTCCCTTTTTTAAACTGACCACTCTAGGCATGCAAGCACATCCATTCCACTGTGGTCAGTTTTCTTTGTTGCATTCTACTTGGGAGCGCAGTCTACCTGTACTCCAATGGTCAGACTTGTGCTGACGTGCCCCCGTGCACAGCTCTTCACTGAAAAAATCAGTGTGCTTTCTCTGCCTCCTGCTGGCAAACCCCCCCCCCCCACACACACACACACACACAGTCTACACCCCCAGCTCTCTAAGCCCCTATTGCAGTTGAGAACAGAGATTATGTGATCAATTATAGAAAAAAAATTGTTTTTTTGCATATGTGAGGGGGTCTTCAAAAAGTTTTTGTACTTTTTATTAACTCTATTTATTAAGGATTTCAAAAACAAATTACATGACTTTTATACATAGTCACCTTCTTTGCGATGAATTTTCCCCAGCGCGGTACCAACTTTTTATTGCCATCAGCAAAAAATGTTTTTGGTTGAGCACGTAGCCATTGATGCACCACTTCTTCGAGAGGTCCAAAAAGGTGGAAATCAGATGGCGGTAAATCCAAACTATAAGCTGGGTATTCTATAACCCTCCCATTCATAAACGACTTTGAGAGGGTATCTCCATACTGAGTACACATGTGAAGATGAATTTGTGCTCCTGGCACACCTTATGCCTACAAAAAGCGTATGACAGTACGCTATTCCTCTTTGGTGCAATTTATACGTTTCGCAGCCATCTTCACCATAGCGTGCCAACTCTTGTACTAAACTGCAAGGTCAGCCGGCTTGCCAGACAGACTAGTCACATGACACTCTCAGACACGACCAATTACTACTCCTCCCGCCCTCAACAAATGTTTTGCCTTTCATTTCTATGTTAAAGCGGGAGCCCGGCGAGCAATCTTTTTTTTTTTTTTTTTTTTTTTTTAGGTCATTGAGACACTTTGCTAACCCCAAAATAATACTCACAGTTTGGGTGTAATATTTCCGCCTCTGTCTGTTTTCGTACTGAAGAATAACTTAAAAAATGTGATGCTGGCTGTTTCCATCTTGCTTGTGGGCATGTGAAGCCCACAAGCATTGATTTCCGGGATGCGGTGAATGCTGTTCATTCACAGCTTGTTCACACGCATGATCATTGTTTCCGCACTGAATCTTGGGAAGCCTGACACTAAGCTCCCAGGAGACAGTGCGGCGCCGGGGAAAGGCAATAAACACGCCTACTCCCATGGGAGGAGAGACAGGAAGTGCCACAATAAAGTACAATATAAGGTAATTACAGCGATAAAAAAAATTTCGTGCAGCATTTGAACATCTATGCAATTAACTGAAGGGGGTAAGATTAAGTTAAAAATTTGAGTGGAACCCCGCTTTAAACTGAATGGGTTGTTTCATTAGGTGAGGGTTCACGTATATGTCTGTATTTTGCTGAAACATATATCATTATTCATTGACGCTAAAATTACAGATTATATATTCATTTATTGTTATTACAATAGTGTTTTGTTGCATACATTTCATATATTTATGAAGCAACTTGCTGCCTTGCCAAATATGGTACATGTAAAGTACATTCCCCAACTTCAAACTGTATGGGTTGATTTACTAAAGGCAAAAATAGGTTGTTCACTTTGCATTGGAAGTTCACTTTTGCAAGGAAATTTGCCCCAGAGCTTGGTAAAAGTGGTAAAGATTCACTTTCTAGTCCCATTCATAGTGGCTGCACAAACACAACCGTTGGTCCCAATTTGACAACCATATAGGTGCGGGTGTGTGTCCCTGAATGCATACTGCCTGTGTTAAGAGTCATGCACTGCAAGACTGTCAGATTAGGACCAGCCAGTGTGTTTGTGCAGCCCCTGTGGTCTAATAGACATGAATGGGACTGCCTGCATGCAGATGCAAAGAACAACTGTGCATTCCATGCAGACAAATACGGCTCTTCACATGGGTGAACATATAGATACTTCTGTATGAACAAGGCCATAGGTAGCACACTTTACACATATGCCTTCATTTATAGAGAGGGTGAATCTTCCTAACGGGGTCACAGACAGCAATAAAAAACCTGACAGCTCTCAACTCTAGTCAAATCTAAAAAAAAAGTTTTGCCTTCACTTGTGCTTTGAGTCCTTCCAGTTCTTATGTTGAACTTTAGACTGGTGCTGACACTACCCCTGTATTATCATAGCCCTTCACTAGGACGATCAGTGTACTGCTGTTTCTTTGTGTACTGCTGCTCCCCATCCCCAGCTCTCTGAGCCCATTATACAGCTGAGAACCTAGGTTAGGTGATCACTTATAGAAAAAAGGAAAAAAAAAACTATTTATAACATTTTTTTATGTGGAGCTGTCTCCCCCTAGTGTTGGTTTGAACTCCATGTTGTCATCTCCTAAAGGTAGAGCACAGAGCAAAGCAAAGCATCATGGGATGTGTAGTTCAGAATGCTGGGGTTTCAATTCTAGCAGGACTGGCCTGAACTACAACCACCAGACTGCTGTGAGAGAAGAGCAGACTGCTGGAAGAGGATATAAAGGGGCTGGATCGCTCTCTTGGGACCTCAGCCTGGATCTGTCAGCAGGAACTCTGTGCCTGTGTACGTTGCAGCCTGCACAAGAGGGGGTTATCAAGCGGCATCCAGAGGGACATCTGCGGACAGCATTGCTTCCCTATCCTGCAGCAATCTGGAGGCTGTTCCTGCTTCTTCCATGCTGTCTGCACTTCAGATCCAGGGGGGCCGCAGTGCGATGGAGGTCGGACACCATTTCCAGAGCAAGGACATGGAGAGAGATCCTGAAAAGCCATCACCATTTGCATCCTTACCAGCAACTTAAGTTACAGTGTCGGTGAGCGGGCACCTGCCCATTTAATCCTATAGACACTGTATACAGACACCATTGTCTTTGTCCACATTTTAAAATTTGTAGTGCCACTGGATGCAAGTTCATTTTATCCCATAGACTTTGTATACAGACACCTGTGCTTTCACTCACATCCCAGGCATCTGTAGTCCTACAGGATACAATACCATTGAACCAACATACATTGTGATCACTTGTGCTTAGGCTATACAGGGAAAGTCTGCATCCTCTATTGGTTAACCACATACCAGCTAAATTTGCTCTGCTCTACCATCCAGGATTATTTCATCTACCATTCTTTAGGTACTAGTTGAAGATCTGCCGGATTCCACAGAGTTACTGTTAACCCCTTTTATCCCTTCCTAATCTCCACAAGTGACAAGTGTTGTTTAATAGAAGAGGTCTGCTCTCTTTTATCTGGAACTCTGCTTAAAGGAGCCAGCCAAGTTAAATACAACAGTTTGCTGAATGCTTTGTCAGTTGTTTTGATGTTAAGTACGTGTGGGCTGAGGAGACAGAAAGGAGTGGTCTGGCATAGTCAACAAAGTGCCGGTCCCCTACCTTTCTGCTGCCTGTTCACATAGGCTTCAGTGACTGAAACTGGGTTTGATTGTATTTAACCACACTGTGTTTCTTTGCATTCTACCTTACTAACAAAAATCCTTATAGGGCGTACACACGGTCGGACTTTGTTCGGACATTCCGACAACAAAATCCTAGGATTTTTTCCGACGGATGTTGGCTCAAACTTGTCTTGCATACACACGGTCACACAAAGTTGTCGGAAAATCCGATCGTTCTAAACGCGGCGACGTAAAACACGTACGTCGGGACTATAAACGGGGCAGTGGCCAATAGCTTTCATCTATTTATTCTGAGCATGCGTGGCACTTTGTCCATCGGATTTGTGTACACACGATCGGAATTTCCGACAACGGATTTTGTTGTCGGAAAATTTTATCTCCTGCTCTCCAACTTTGTGTGTCAGAAAATCCGAGGGAAAATGTCCGATGGAGCCCACACACGGTCGGAATATCCGACAACATGCTCCTATCGAACATTTTCCACCGGAAAATCCGACCGTGTGTACGGGGCATATGAGGGGCCAGGACAGATATTAGCACCTTCGTAAACACCCAAGGGGAGGTACACAGCCCGAAAGTACAGGGCATTAGATTGTATAATTGCATTTAATACTAGTGCTTTGTTGCCCTCAGATAAGATATCCTTATGACATACAGTCTTATGTTATGTACTCCTTCATCATTGTGTAAGTTTCATAACCACTTCAGCCCCGGAAGATTTGGCTGCTCAATGACCAGGACATTTTTTGGGATTCGACACTGTATCGCTTTAACTGACAATTGCGCGTTTGTGCGACTCTGTACCCAAACAAAATTGAGGTCCTTTTTTTCTAACAAATAGAGCTTTCTTTTGGTGGTATTTGATCATCTCTGCGGTTTTTATTTTTTGCACTATAAACAAAAAAATAGCGACAATTTTGAAAAAATTTTGAAAAAACACAATATTTTGTACTTGTTATAATAAATATCCCCATTTTTTTTTTTTAAAAAAAGCTAATTTTTTTCTCAGTTTAGGCCGATATGTGTTTCTCTACATATTTTTTGTAATAAAAATCACAATAAGCGTATATTCATTGGTTTGCGCAAAAGTTATAGCGTCTACAAAATAGGGCAGCGATCTGTGAATTTTATCGGGACTACAACATTATGGCGGACACATTGGACATGTTTGACACATTTTTGAAACCGTTGACAATTATGCAGTGATCAGTGCTTTACTGCCTCCCAATTGCAAGTGTAAGTGAGCTCTAAGGGCTTGTTTCTGTGTGTTGGTTACGAAGAATGAGGCAACACTCATTAACGTACCTAGAACATTAATGCACACAATTTGATACATTTTTGAAGAGTTGAAAAAACATCAAGAAAACTTGTCAAACGCCCATGAAAGTGTTGTTTTTCTAGGGAGAAGTGATTAAAGTGGAAATAAAACCTCCCATCCCTTTTAACTAAGGAAACTGCCAGCTTAGGCTGGCCATACATTTTTCAATTTTTTTGTACAATTTTCCTTTGGATTTACCAAAACCGTATAATATAAGCTGAAACCTAAACACTTTCAAATGGTATGCAATCAAGCAGTCCCTTGCACTACATAGTTGAAGGTAAATCTAAAGCTGGCTATACACTATATAATTTTCTTTAGATTTACCAAAAACATATAATATGAGGTCAAACCTAAACACTTTCAACTTGTATGAAATCAGGCGGCCCTTACACTACATAGTTGGTAAATCTAAAGGAAATTGAACAACAAAAGTTGTATAGTGTGTATCCAGCTTAAAGGAAATTGAATAAAAAATTGGATGGCCAGCCTTAGGCAGGCCATACACGGTTCAAATCTCAGCTGGTTCAGCAGGAACTAAGCAAGATTCGAACCACGTATAGGTATGCTAAATGTACCAAGTTGATCAATCAACTTGGGTATTACCAACAGGCCAGCTACTATAACTGCTAGCAATAATCATTGTTTTTTCCCTGTGGAGACAGCTCCCCCCCCCCGGGAGAAGACAATGGCCCGGCAGGAGGGATTCCCGCATCAATACTAAGGCCCTTTTCACACGATAAGCCCGCTCGGATCCGCCTCTCCGTTTTTCAGGCGGATCCGAGCGGGCCACCCATGGGCAGACACCTGTCTGCCGTCCGATCTGCTAAAAACAGACGTATGGCCATACGTTCAGCCATCTATCTGGCAGATCGGATGAGATCTCATGAAATGGACATGCTGTCCGTTTTCGCCCAATCTCCCCATATAAATCAGCGGGGCTCTGACTGGTCCCACCCTGCTCAGTGAGCAGAGACTGACCTGTCATCTGCCGGCTCAGCGGAGATCAACGGATCGATCTCCTGCTGAGCTGGCGGACTTCACTGGGTTTGCCCGCAACCAATTCGCATAGCAGGAGATTGTGACCGGCACGCTATGGAGTCCGTTCACACATCTCTGCAGTGGCTCCGATGAGAATTGCACACGAGTCATGTGCGTCTTTTGGCCCGTTTCAGGTCTCAATTCAGCCAAAAATTCGGGCTGAAATCGGACCTGAAACAATAAATAGGGACACACCGGACTCTTGATGTGAGCCGGAGTGTGCTGCAATGTGAATCCAGCCTACCTGTGTTGATGGGGGAATCGAGCAAATGTATTTCCTGCAACCACGCGCTCCGTGTATGGCGGCCTCTGTTTGATTTTCAACTGCCATAAAAGCTGCACATGTCATCAATTATGACACCAGCCATTTGATGGTTTGACAGGTTTTTTGAGAGCACAAACAACTGTGATGGTTGGCATTCCTGGCATGCTGGGAAAATAACTGTTCTTTGAAACTGTAAAATTGGTGGGTTTAGTTCCCCTTTTAAAGGGGAAGTGATGTAGAGGAGATGATCTGCTTTAAGGTGTGGTTAGGTAGTGGTGTGATGGCAGACATTTTTTGTGATTTATCAGCAAGATGGATTTGTACACTTTAATTTCTTTGATACTTTGCTTGGTCCAGCTCAAGATGATCATGGAAAGAATGATACAGCGGAAGAAGAGGACGGTATTGTGCTGGTATTCAGTGCATGCCATATTCTTGCATAGAATTTCCAATTGGCATTTCCATACTTGCTGTCAACCGAACTTACTGACATGGTCACTTCCATGTACAGACACTTGCTGGCACCAGGGGCGGATCCGGGGGAGGGCAACGGGGCAATTGCCACCCCCGAGAAATTTGTTGCGGGCCGGGCGGGCGGGTGAGAGAGCAGGCGAATAAGGGAGCGGATGCAGGAGCGGGCGGCTCCCCGAGCAGATGAGGGAGCGGGCGGCTCCCCGAGCAGATGAGGGAGCGGGCGGCTCCCCGAGCGGATGAGGGAGCGGGCGGCTCCCCGAGCGGATGAGGGAGCGGGCGGCTCCCCGAGCGGATGAGGGAGCGGGCGGCTCCCTGAGCGGATGAGGGAGCGGGCGGCTCCGTGGGAGGACCGGGCGGCTTGGGCGGGTGAGAGCAGGCTAGGTGTGAGTGGCTGTCCAATCAGCGAGCCGGCGTGCAGGGGAACAGAGAGATGACATCATCTCTCACTGCCCTGCATCCCTGCAGTAACTTCTGCCCTCACTGTTCAGGCAGTGTGGGCAGCAAAGAGATTACATTATCTCTCTGCTGCCTGATCTGGGACAAAGAAGAATGATGCAAGCAAAACACCACCTTAGCAGCTAGCTATGTGACAATCCGCAAGGTGTCAGGTGACGTGGCAAGTGACAATCCGCATCTGGTGGCAGGTGATGTGACAATCTGCAATGTGTGGCAGGTGACGTGGCAAGTGACAATGTGCAAGGTGTGGCAGGTGACGTGGCAAGTGACAATCCACATCTGGTGGCAGGTGACGTGGCAAGTGACAATCCGCAACATGTGGCAGGTGACAATCTGAATCTGGTGGCAGGCAAGTGACAATCCGCAATGTGTGGCAAGTGATGTGACAAGTGACAATCCGCATCTGGTGGCAGGCGATGTGGCAAGTGACAATCCGCAATGTGTGGCCGGTGACGTGGCAAGTGACAATCTGCATCTGGTGGCAGGTGACGTGGCAAGTGACAATCCGCAATGTGTGGCCGGTGACGTGGCAAGTGACAATCTGCATCTGGTGGCAGGTGACGTGGCAAGTGACAATCTGCAATGTGTGGCCAGTAACGTGGCAAGTGACAATCTGCAACGTGTGGCAGGTGACGTGGCAAGTGACAATCTGCAACAGGTGACGTGGCAAGTGACAATCCGCAACATGTGGCAGGTGACAATCCGCATCTGGTGGCAGGCAACTGAAATCTGCAACATGTGGCAGGTGACGTGGCAAGTGATAATCCGCAATGTGTGCCAGGCGATGGTGGCAAGTGACACGCTCAGGGCTCCCACTGATTCTGCATTATGGTGAGTTGAACCATTACATTTTATATTACAATATATTAATAGAAATAACAACCATGGTGCTGGGATAATTGAAGCGCCAACACCAGCCATTTCCTCGATAAATTGCCCACAAAAAAACGTATTTTCTGGCAGTGCCCCTCCCAAGAGTAGACTCTGGATCCACCCCTGGCTGGCACCAACACTTTGCTGACACTAAATGGAAAATTGTATCATACTTACCGTAATTTTCCTTTCCTGGTGCCAATCCATGGCAGCATACATGTGATAGAGCTCCACCTCTACTCCGCCTTCAGGACTAGTGAATAGCATAAATTAAAGTGCATAGCCTCTCCCCCAACATTCTTCGTAATATAGAATACCAAGGGTGGGAGCTTATGCTGCCATGGATTGGCACCAGGAAAGGAAAATTACAGTAAGTATGATACAATTTTCCATTTTCCTGGTGTCTCCATGGCAGCATACATGTGATAAATAACTAGATCACATGGGTGGGTTTAATGCTTTAACAAAAATTAAACTTTAATCAAACAGACATAACAGCATGAATCACTTTTTGCCCAAACTCTACGATTGTAAGAGCCCCAGGATCAAAACGATAATGTTTGAGGAACATGTTCCGGGAAGACCCAGTGGCGGCCCTGCATAATGTTTCAAGAGAAACATTTGCCCTCGCTACCCAAGATGCCAATACCACTCTTGTTGAATGAGCATTCATCTGAGCCGGAAAAAACAGGTTCCTCACCCTGTATGCTTTCTATATTATTTTAACAACCCAAGAGGCCAAGGTTCTGGGGTAAGCCTCCCTTCCTCTGTTTTTTCCCCATGGGATAATGAGAAGTCTGTCGGAGTTCCTAAAACTCACTGTGGTTTCCAAGTAGGCCCTGTGAACTTTGGAGAGATCTAACTCACGACAGGAACTTGATTCTGGGTCAGAGAAGACTGGTAATGCCCATGGTTCCCATAGATTTGCTGTTGAGGTGACCTTGGGTGTGAATCCTCGGAGAGGGTGAAGTTCTACTCCATCTGGAAGAAAAGAAATGTGTTCATCTGCCACTGCCAGGGAGCGAAACTCCAAAATCCTTCTGCCGGATGTGATAGTCAGGAGAAAGGTTGTTTTCAGGGTTAGGATCCAAATTGAGATTTTTATCTACCGGTGCAAAAAGGTGAGCGGATAATACTTCTAGTATCAGGGGAAGATCCCATCTTGGAAAGGAACGCCTGGTTGGAGGGCGCATCTTCAGTACACCCTTGAGAAATGTGACCATTAGAAGATCTTTAGCCCACCTTGTGTTGGTTGCTGCTGAGATTGCTGACACTTAAATTTTAAGAAAACTCTGGCTGAGGCCCAAATCGAAACCTGTTTGAAGAAAACTCAAAATATAGTTGTCGGAGAGACTGGATCAAAACCCTTTCCTGTGGCGTAAGTTAGGAACTTGTCCCAAACCTTAGCATATATTGCATTGGTTGCTGGTTTCCGGGCTTTCAGCAAGGTGGATATAACTTCCTGGGAACAGCTCAAACCTCCTCCTTTCAACCTCCATACTCGAAGATCCAGCTTTTGTGAGTCTGGATGGATTAGCCTGCCCTGGGTTAACAACTGCGGTAAGGGGGAAATCTTTATAGGAGGATTCACACTGAGGTGCAAGGCTAGGGGAAACCAAGGCCTCTTCGGCCAGTAAGGCAATACTGCCAGAACTTGAACTGGTTCCCTTAGGAGTCTGAGGAGAAACTTTGATATGAGCGGACGAGGAGGAATGGCGTAAGCCATCTTGAAGTCCCAAGGACATGATAATGCGTCTACTCTCTCCGCTTGTGGGTCTGGCAGTCAAGAAAAGAATCTCCTGAATTTGGAATTCTTCTGGGGAGGCAAAGAGGTCCACTTGTGTCTGCCATAGATGGGAAATCTGATCGAACACATGGGGTGGATTGACCACTCGTTGTTGTCCCAAAATCTCCTCGACAAGATGTCTGCCTCTGTGTTCATCTTTCCTGGGAGATATATCGCTCTGAGGTCCACCAGATTCCTTTCGGCCCAAATTATTATGGGTTCCACTTCCCTCAGAAGCGTCCGGCTGTGGGTGCCCCCCTGTTTCTGAAGATAGGAAACTGCAGCTTTGTTGTCCAGGCGCAGAAGAGCCCTCTATCCCTTGATTTGGGGTGCAAATTAAGTTAAAGCTAAAAAAGCTGCTCTGATCTCCAATACATTGGATACTATCCCCCTGGTGGGAAAGGACCATCTTCCCTGGATCCTGACTTCTCCGCAATAGAAACCCTACCCCTGCCCACTCGCAACTGAAGTAATTTTGGTTCAAGAGTGGGAACCCAGATGATGAGAACGGGAGAGATTTTCCAGGCTGGTCCACTAGTGCAAGCTTCTGGACATCAGGGTTGACAACAGAAGTGTCTCAGATGCCAGTGAAACCACGGGACCATAGGAATACAGGAAGACATGGTGCCTATGAGGCTCAGACATTGTAAGGATGACAAGTGGGACTTCTGTAAAGTCTTCAACATCTTTTGAATGATGCCCTCCATCTTCTGTTGAGGTAAAGAAACCAACCTAGATCTGACAACGACTGTAGAAGTATCTCTCTGTGCGCTATAAGTTGATCCTGATTGTTTGATAACAATAGGATGTCGTCCAGATAGTGGTAAATTATTAGCCCTCTCTCCCTTATGCCCTGTACACACGGTCGGACTTTGTTCGGACATTCCGACAACAAAATCCATGGATTTTTTCCGATGGATGTTGGCTCAAACTTGTCTTGCATACACACGGTCACACAAAGTTGTCAGAAAATCCGATCGTTTTAAACACGGTGACGTAAAACATGTACGTCGGGACTATAAACGGGGCAGTGGCCAATAGCTTTCATCTCTTTATTTATTCTGAGCATGCGTGGCACTTTGTCCGTCGGATTTGTGTACACACGATCGGAATTTCCGACAACGTATTTTGTTGTCGGAAAATTTTATCTCCTGCTCTCCAACTTTGTGTGTCAGAAAATCCGATGGAAAATGTCCGATGGAGCCCACACACGGTCGGAATATCCGACAACACGCTCCGATCGAACATTTTCCATCGGAAAATCCGACCGTGTGTACGGGGCATATGAGGGGCCAGGACAGATATTAGCACCTTCGTAAACACCCAAGGGGAGGTACACAGCCCGAAAGGTAGAGCCTGGAATTGCAGGTGGACATGACCCACTGCGAACCTTGGATATTTGTGGAAATATGGTAGGATAGGGACATGAAAGTAGGCGTCCTGCAGGTCTACTGATATCAACCAATTTCCTGGTTGTATGACCTGAATGATTGTCTGCAGTGACTCCATCTTGAAACTCTTGAGATGAATGTATTTGTTGAGTCTCTCCAAGTCTATCACAGGTCTCCAGTTGCCCGTCTTCTTCTATACCAGGAAGAGGGTGAAATAGAAACCTGTAAAACGTTCCAATGGAGGGAGGGGTACAGCGGCCCCCTGAAGCTGAAGCGACTTCATAAACTGACCTATTGCCAGAGCTTTCTCCAGGGAGGCCGGAACCTCGGTTTCCTTGAAGGAAGTGTGTGGAGGCTGATGACAGAAAATCCAGAAATGTCTGTGCCGAATTGTTGACAGGACCCATGGGTCCTGGCACCTGGCAGCCCAGACTGGGAAAAAAAGTTTTAGCCGGGCTCCTACTGGGGGCGTCTCCCCCCCTTTGGTGTCAAAAAGACTTCATACCCTCCTGGGGAGCAGTGAGAGTCTTGTTTTTTCTGGCACCCAGAAAGGAAGACTGAGTGCCTTGCCATGACCTCTTGTTGTCCTTAAAAGGGATGAGTTTGCCTAAAATCTCTGGAGCTTGACTGCTGGAAGCGAGATGCATAATTTCTTGTTCTCCGGACCCTCCTGTCCTGAGGAAGCAAGCCGGACTTTCCTCCTGTTACTCGGGAAATTGCTTTATCCAGCCTTTCTCCGATGAGGAATTTGCCATCAAACGGAATCTTGCACCAATCTTGTTTTGGACACAAGATCAGCAGTCCATGGCTTCAGCCATAGGGCCCTTTTTGCCATGACTGACTGAAGCATTGAGTTGGCCGAACAGCGGACCGTATCAATAGCTGCTTCCCCCAAAAAATCTACTGCCCACTTAAGCTTCTCCAGAGCCTTGATTATATCATCCTTGGGGAAATCCTGGCAGAGGGCTGCCTCAATGTTCTCTATCCATGGCCTAATGGCGTTGGAAACGGACGTCAATGCAATGGCAGGTCTGCAGGCTGCTCCTGCTGCTAGATTGCCTCAACAAATGGTTGGACCAAGGAAAAAACTGAAAGCCGATGGTTCAGCTTCCTCCGACGACTCTCCAATAGGATCCTCAGGGGAAGAGTGTCTGGTTGTGCTTCCCGAAGTAGGTAGCGGGTTACTGCCCGATGAAGGACCCGGAGTGTTGTGGTCTAGGCCTTGAGCCTGAACAGCCTGAGAAGTTGCATGAGCAGATCGACCACCTGACGGCTTTCTAGCTCTCGATTGTCTGCGTATTCCCTGAAACAGTCCTTACAGGCCAATTTATCAGAGAGTGGTACAGCGCCACATGACCAACACTTCTTGTTTAACCCTCTAGATGGGGATGAGGGAGAGTAATGACATCTTCTAGACCCAGGTTTCCTGGAAGACTTATGACGTGAAGAACGTGACTCTCGCTCAGAGTTGTCCCAACCCCCTCCTGGCAACCTATACTTATAGGTAGACCTTTTTCCCTCAACAAAGATGGCGGCCGAGGCTTCAGAGTCACCTGTGCCTGCGCGCACGCAGGCGCAGTAGAGTCTACCAGACGATCCCACTAACAACAGTGGGCTGCGCAGGCACCCAGAGACCCGCAACACACCGTGATCATACAGGAGAGATGCCGCCGTACCCCCTCTCTCCCCACCGCGATTGGGGAGAGAACAAACCAAGGACACAGTAAGAACCCTAATCTAAGGCACAATACAGCTTTTAAGAAAAAGAGGATACCATGCCCAGGTCGCGCATGTACGAACCAGGAATAAAACATCTAAAAGAGGACAAATTTTACTTTCTTATGTAAATGCACCAGCTATTACTTTTTCTGCCTTCACATCACTATGAACACTATTTAAAAATTGAACTCACCTATACACCTTTTATTTTAAAGAATGAAAGAGAGAAAATCAAACCTGACCAAGGAACCGAAAAAGCTGATCCTCCTGCTGCCTTCACCAATCATTTGTTTGTGTTTGAAACACCAGCAGACTACGTTCCTATGAAGAAACTCTGCAAAAAAAGATCCATAGAAGGGGTTCCCAGTCTTATCAGGGCTAATAGCGGCCCAAGAACAGGGACTGCGCATGGGAGAGGCTTAACCCGGCGGACGCTGCCAACTGCAGAGGTATGGACATACTGCTACTCTGTTGGGGGAGGGGCTATGCCCTTTAATTTATGCTATTCACTAGTCCTGAAGGCGGAGTAGAGGTGGAGCTCTATCACATGTATGCTGCCATGGAGGCACCAGGAAAAAGCTTTGCCACTGGCAATAATGCTGGTTGATGATTTTGCCTGCATACAGAAGTAAATGGTGTTACCATATGGGTGCTCTGTACACAATGGAAGTGACTTGTGCTGCTCTGTCCCAGTTCTCTATTTCTTCCCAGTGCATTCTGGGATACAGGAACCTCCGCTGTCTCTCCCCAATGGCCAAATAACACTTTATACACTTATGCACTGTAAATGCTATAGGAGAATTTATGGCACACTACCATTGAAATTAAAGTGGTTGTAAAGCTACACCTTCTGTGTGCAGAAGCCCCCCAGCCTCCCCCTAATACTTACTTGAGCCCCCTCTCGATCCAGTGATGTCCACGAGAGCCTTGCCTCTCCGGGGACTTGCACTCCTGACTGGCTTTTGGCAGCAGTGGGACCCATTGGCTCCTGCTGATGTCAACCACAGCCAGTGAGCCAATCAGTAGATGGAGGGGGCTGAGCCATGGCTCTGCTTGTGGATGGACACACAGAGCCATGGCTCGGGAGCGTGCCTGCTTGGTTGTCCCCACAGCAAGCTGCTTGCTGTGGGGGCACGTGGAAGGAGGGAGGAGACAGGAGCACTGCCGTGGGACCCGAGAAGAAGAGGATCTGGGCTGCTCTGTTCAAAACAACTGCACAGAGCAGGTAAGTATAACATGTTTGTTATCTCCTAGATTGTAAGCTGTAATGAGCAGGGCCCTCTGATTCCTCCTGTATCTTATTGTTTTGTAACTGTACTGTCTGCTCTCATGTTGCAAAGCACTGTGCAAACTGTTGGCGCTATATAAATCCTGTATAATAATATAAAAAAAACAAGGCTTTAATGTGATTGTAAAGGCTTGTTTTTTTTCTTATAAAAATAACAAACATGTTATACTTACCTGCTCAGTGTAATGGTTTTGCACAAGGCAGCCTGGAGCCTCCTCTTCTCAGGTCCCGCTTCTGTGCTCCTGGCCCCTCCCTCCTGTTCAGTGCCCCCTCAAGAAGCAGCTTTCTATGGGGGCACCCAAGCCGAGTCACAGCTCCCTGTGTCCATCCAGATATGAAGCCCTGATCCGGCCCCGCCCCCTCTCTCCCCTGTTCGGCTAGCTGACTTTGATTGACAGCAGCAGCCAATCAGAAGGGAGAATCTTGGACAGCTGAGACACTCGTGGACATCGCTGGACAGAGAGGGACCTCAGGTTAGTATTAGGATGGTTGATGCACACAGAAGGCTTTTTATCTTAATGCATAAGGGTAAAAAAAACTTCTGCCTTTACAACCCCTTTAATATCGCTTTAATGGAGGCGGCTGAGAAGTGTAATGACTTCTGAAAGCAACATGCTGCTTAATTTTGAATGCAACACAACGCTACTGCACCTTGAAGTATTGCATAGCTCCCAACTGTCCCTGATTTAGAACAAAGTCCCTCTGTTCCTCTTCATTTTGGTCCAATTTATATAGTTGTATATAAAATGCACTTTTTATCTGTCAAAAAGTGTTACCTGGTGATAAACCTTTCGTCCAATTTCTAAATTGCTGCATTTGTAAATTTGGAAAGCCAATATAAAGGAATAGTAGTGGTAAAAAAAGCACTTGTGGATTTAACGAATGTTTTTTTTTTCTATAATTCTCCTTTAAGGGGGCGTGTCCTATGTCTACATACTTTTTGCTAATAGGTGTTCCTCATTTTCATCTCAAAAAGTTGGGAAGTATGGTATTGCAGTGTGTGGTGCCCATTGTGATATCCATGGCAGGCATTGAAAGGCGGTTATGAGGATACCCGGTTCACATTTATGTGATGCAGGAACCGGCGCAATTTCACATTGCATGTCACTTGCCAGGGGTTCACACTCACATCTGCGAACTGCTGTGGGTGTCAATGCAAAGTTGATGACACCCCCAGATCAGTTCACAGATCGCACTATGAACCAAAGGGCCCTGCACAATTTTGGTGTGAATGCGATGCGAATTCAGACAATCTGTATGGCTGAATTCGCACTGCACACACATTTATTTATTTTAGGTACTTATATAGCGCCGTCAATTTACGCAGCGCTTTACATATACATTGTACATTCACATCAGTCCCTACCTTTAAGGAGCTTACAATCTAAGGTCCCTAACTCACATTCATATACTAGGGACAATTTAGACCTACCAGCATGTCTTTGGAGTGTGGAAGGAAACCGGAGTACCTGGAGGAAACCCACGCAGGCACAGGGAGAACATGCAAACTCCAGGCAGGTAGTGTCGTGGTTGGGATTCAAACCAGGGACCCTTCTTACTGCTAGGTGAAAGTGCTACCCACTACACCACTGTGCCGTCCATGCTACCCACTACACCACTGTGCCGCCCCATCACATGTAATCTGCATCGTAGTGCAAATCACATGCCATGTCTAACATCGCACAAGTGTGAACCTTACCCGGCCTTAAAAGGCCACTTCACACAACAATGCAATTCTGCAGCCGGTGACAATGTTAGCACACCCCAAACGCAGTGCGTTTCCCCACACCGGATCACATGGTACATTTGTATGCTGCAATTGCCTTTTACGGCACAGATGTGGCTTACAGGGTAGTGAACGAGCCCTAAGAAAAGGGGTTTTGCCTTGTCCATGCTTTGGGGATGCCAGCTTAGCCCCATCTGCTGTGCCAGCAACATTCATCTACAAATAGCTCATTTCTAGAAGGGTCTCTGCAGCACACCATTAACTGTACATTATTAACCAAGACCTCTAGATGTCAGTATGGAGCCAACATCCCTGCCAGCCAATCAGAAAAGGACATGGCAGTGATACGCCTCTCTCCGGGCCCAGCCCCCCTTCCAGCGACACGATCTCCGCCCATCAGTTGACGTCGATTCTTTCGAGGCGGGAAGAGAAGGTGGTGCGCGTACTTCCGTCCAGCGTAGGTACCTCGTGTGGCCTTTAGCGCGTTCTTTGTGCGAGCAGAGGAGGTGAGCGAAGGTCAGAAGAGCGGAGGAACGAGGGGAGGCGGAGGTGAGACGGCTCGGCCTTCTATGGCCGGTGTGAGGGGTGGTCTTCATGCGGACGATAGAGGTGGTGGTGGCGGTGGCGGTGGCGGCGGCGGCGGCGGCCATCTTCTGTCCTGTGATGGCGATGCTTTGCCTCGTGCGTAGAGGCGCAGGCCGCTGGCTGTGCGGGAGGGGGGTCACTGGGGGGCGCTATTCCCCCCTCACTTTGTTGTTTATTTTATAAAGAGGCCCTGTCCTTGTTTTATTCCCCATTCCCAGGGTTTGCTGTGGATTCCTATGGCCATGGGGCCCAGTTACCTCACAATCAGGTTGTTCTCCCTCTCCTACCTATGGAAATGTGGAAACTCACATTTTTTATTTTCAAATATTGCCTTGTTCTTGTCATGGGGAGACTGTTACTGCCCCCCCCCCCCCTGACCTGTGTGCGGCTGGGTTTGGACCCCAATAGAGCCCTGCGGCACGTCTGTACAAGGGGACCTGCAATCTGCACACATTGGGGGTTTTTGCTGCGCATGCGCAAGAACCGCTAGGAGCCCTCGCCGTCATTGTGTGTGCACAGCACTTCCACGCCTGATGGCCTCTACCAGGACCCGGAGCCGGTCACAATGGTGGAATAATCGACTGAAGATCTGCTTTATATACACTGTATTACCAAAAGTATTGGGATGCCTGCCTATACATGCACATGAACTTTAAAGAGGAAGTAAAGCTACTGGGGAAAAAAAAAATACACCCTGCAAGACAAAAGCATAATGAGCTAGTATACTCGGCATACTAGCTCATTATGAATTGCTTAACAGATCGAAGCCCCCGCATCGGCCCTTGTTCGCCTCCTCCGATGCCACCATCTATCCCGGAGTGACTTCCGGGTATCGCGGCTCTAGCGCTGTGACTGGCCGGAGCCACGATGTCACTCCGCGCATGCCCGCTGGTGCCGCCACTAACAGCATGGTCGCCGTTAGAAACGGCACCACGCCGTAGACATCGGTGCTGCTATTATCTTCTAAACCTTTTAGGTTTGGGAAATATTTCTTGCACCTACAGGTAAGCCTTAATCTAGGGCTTACCTGTAGGTTAAAGTGATTGTACAACTTTAGCACTTTAGTGGCATCCCAGTCTTAGTCCGTTGGGTTCAATATTGAGTTGTCCCCCCCCCCCCCCCCCCCAGCTTCAACCCTTCTAGGAAGCCTGTACACATGGTTTAGTAGTGTGTCTATGGAAATGTTTCACCATTTTTCCAGAAGCGCATTTGTGAGGTCAGGCACTGATGTTGGACGAGAAGGCCTGGCTCGCAGTCTGCGCTCTAATTCATCCCAAAAGTTTTCTACTGGTTTGAGGTCAGGACTCTGCAGGCCAGTCAAGTTCATCCACCCCAAACTCAATCATCCATTTTTTTTTTTTCTGGACCTTGCTTTGTGCACTGATGTGCAGTCACTTTGGAAGAGGAAGGGGCCATCCCCGAACTGTTCCCACAAAGTTTGGATCATGAAATTGTCCAAAATATCTTGGTATGCTGACGCCTTAAGAGCTACCTTCACTGGGACTAAGGGTCCAAGCCCAACCCCTGAATAACAACCCCACATCATAATCCCCCCTCCACCAAATGATTTGGACAAAGCAAGGTCCATAAAGACATGGATGAGCGAGTTTGGGTTGTAGGAACTTGACTGACCTGCACAGAGTCCTGACGTCAACCCGATAGAACACCATTGGGATGAATTGGAGTGGAGACTGTGAGCCAGGCCTTCTTGTCCAACATCAGTGCCTGACCTCACATATGCGCTTCTGGAAGAATGGTCAAACATTCCCATAGACACACTCCTAAACCTTGTGGACAGTCTTCCCAGAAGAGTTGAAGCTGTTATAGCTGCAAAGGGTGGGGCAACTCAATATTGAACCCTATGGACCAAGACTAGGATGCCATTAAAGTTCATGTGCGTGTAAAGGCAGGCGTCCCAATACTTTAGACAATGTGGTGTATATTCACTTATCAATATGTCTGTGCGTACAGATATATAGATGTATAATCTATATATATATCTCCTCCTCCCCCCCCCCCCCCGTGGCAGAGAAATGTATTGTATAGGAAAGATTGCAGATTACATGACACATTTGGTGGGTGAGATGAATATTTCTGTAACTGATCTTTTCTCTATAATAAATTAGTAATATGACCCTCTTGGATGGCTTTGGTCTGTATTGTGACTCTTCTGCCATACAGCATTGAGCTACTCCATCCTCTCCAATCTCCCTCACACATCGCCCCCCCCCCCCAGCTGAACCATGTATAGATGTATGCATTGTGTGTATGGCTTGTAATTGTAGCTGGAATCGGCCATATTTCCTCATCACATAGGGTGGCTGTACCACTCCTCCCATTGTAAGTCTATGGCAGGCCAAAGGTCATGCAGTTTTTCTTTTCTGGGTTGCAGGAAAGGAAATCCCTTTATTTCCCCCATCAACACATTGGTTATGGGGGAATCCCTCCCACGGAGCCTTTGTGTTCTTGCAGGGGCCTGTCCCTGCCAGGGAACGCAATAATTACAATTGGCTATAGCATCTGGCTATGATCACATGCTAAAAATCCCACATGCTGCTTGTACAAGGCTCAAATCTAGGCCGTTCCCTGCTTAACCCGCCAAGATTTTAACCATCTATGGCCAGTTTATGGGACACAAGACTCTTAAAGTGGAGTTCCACCCACTTTTACAACTCTTCAGCATCCCTCACTAAACTGTGCACTGTAAACAAATTGAATATTTTTAATTTTTTTTCTCCGCACCTACTGTATATCTGCTGTATTCATTTTTCACTTCCTCCTCCCTGGCCCATCGCATCATTTCCTGTTTGCAATGCCTTCTGGGAAGGGGCGGCAACTTCCTCTGAAACTGCTGTTGCTATGGAAACCTGACCTGAAACCTATTACACTGCTTGTGCTGCACTGAGCATGTGCGAGATCTGCAAGGATGAGATCCGGGAAGAAATACAGTCTGGCTTCAGATGCCCACACTTAAGATGGCCACGGCCTGCTGTAATTTTATAAAATAAACTACTGCTATAAACTAACAAAACAGACCTTAGTTTACAGACTAACTTTACTAGAATACATTAAGCTTGTGTATTATAGGGGTATTTTTATATAAAAAGTATAATTTCGGCCAGAACACCACTTTAAAGCGGTTGTATACCCGCAAATTTTTTTTATTTTTTTTTTTTTTTAACCCTGTAAAGCAAAAGGCATAATGAGCTAGTATGCACCGCATACTTGCTCATTATGAAATACTTACCTTAGAACGAGGCGTCAGTATCTTACCTGGTCCACGCCGAGGGAGCTGTCATGTTGCCTTGGCGTGTCTTCCGGGTATCGCGGTTCCAGCGCTGTGAGTGGCTGGGGCCGCGATGTCATCACTCCCGCGCATACGCGCGGGAGATTTCTTACTCGGCAAGGTCCGGCAGCTGCCGGGCTTCAGCCGAGAATCCCCTGTGCGCATGCTGCAGTCAGCGGCGCATAGCAAGGGGAATATCTCCTAAACATAAAGGTTTAGGAGATTTTTTTTTTACCTACAGGTAAGCCTTATTATAGGCTTACCTGTAGGTAAAAGTAAAAAAGACTATACAACCGCTTTAAGGCTTGTACACACTATAAGAAAATTGGGAGAATATTTTTGTCCGAGAAACAATCATGCGATTTTTCTGATGGTGTATACATGACTTTCGACAGCCGATTCCGACCGAAAATTTCTGAAGGGACCATCTCCAGAATTTTTCTTGCACAGGACCAGAACAAATTATTTTTGTTTTAATGTGTTTGATTTCATACAAGAAAAATCAAAGAAGACTGTGAATGATCAGAAACAATAAACAAAAAAAAAGCCTTTGTTGTATGAGAATTTTTCATACATTACCTTCCTCTGTTCCGACTTGCTATGGAACAATGAGCAAAAGCGCACGATCGTTTGCCCGATTTTCTTAGTGTACCCCAAATTTACTGGTCCATACATTTTATCTCCAGACCGGTTTTATATTTTTGGATGGTTCAAGGAATGGTTATAACCTATGCAGGTAGTTTGTGTCACTGTTGGGGATATTTTCACTTCCCAGGATAATGAAAGCTGGATTAAACCTAAAAGAAAACCTTTATTATATTGCAGGTAACCAATTCTTAGGCCAAATTCACACCTGGGCAACGCGTTCATTTGAATCGGCCGCCCTACATGCACCAAATTAGCTCATGTGGCCTTTTTGTTTTTTTTCTTTTGCTGCTATCCATGTTTGGAGAGCCATTAAGAAATATTGACACTGCAGGCACAATGCCTGTTAGAGGGTTGGGACAAACCATTTACCCCTGACAGGGGTGCTTGCATACAGTGGTCAGCTTTTATTTATGTAAAACCTTTATTCTAAATAGAAACTGTTTCTATACCAGTGTTCTATTGAATAGTGCCCACTGTTGAAAAGTGCCAGAAGGGCACTCCAGCTGATTCCCCAATCAGCTGGCGTGATGTCACCATGCGCACATTGTAGGAGGAATTTTTTTACGGGAGATACCATTTGACGGGCACAATTGAAAGTTACACAAACAGCGGAGGGACACCGTAGTTCTCAGATTGTGCCTCGCTGTTGCGGGGCGGATTTTGTGTGTGTGTTCCAGGGCGGGTTTGGTGCGTTGAAAGGTGGCTTTTGCCTGTGTCTAAAGGCGAGTTGCAGCACAGGCAAAACCCGCGCTTCAACACAGCCACAACCAGCGAGGCACAATTTGACAACTACGGTCTCCCTCCGCTCTTTGCATAGCTTTCCATTGTGGTCGTCAAATGGTATCTACCATAAAAAAATGCCTCCTAGGATGTGCACATGCACCATGGTGACGTCATACCAGCTGATCGGGAAATCAGCTGGAGTGCCCTTCCGTACTGTGCATGCATGGGCACTTTTTGACGGTGGGCACTATTCGATAGAACACCGGCCTATGAAGTGTTAGCTGGCATTTGGCTTCAGTTTGTTAGCATTCTGTTACATCTAGCACTCCCCTCCCCCCAGACTGACCATGTTGCTGTCCAAGGGTGCCCCCTGTAATCCTTCATCCAGAGTGGGGGAACTCTAATACAGTAGTTATTACTGACCAGATCACCAGGTAAAAACGGGCGAGGGGGGAGAAATCCTTAAACAAAACTAATACAGCCTCTACATCTAACTGGTAAGCTGCAATATATTATGTTTTTGGTTTAATACTGCTTTTAAAGTTGATGGGATTTTCCCTTTCCTTAAGTTACAAAAGGAACCTTTTTTTGTCTGGCTGATTTGTAGTTGGAGTATTTTCCTCGCTTTCTGCCTGGTAAACCATTGTACAGAGGAAGAGGTGAAATCTCGCTAATATAGTATGTAAGTTTGGGCTATACATACGCTTTTAAAGTTTTACTAAACCCACAACCGTAAAATTTGTCTGTATATGCAGCATAGCATGCTTGTTATACTCACTGTGGAACTTAAGGGGGTTAACCCTCTGCATTGTGAGAAAAGGGTGTTTTATCCTGTATGCATAGATCCTTCCCTTCTTGCATTGTCTATCTTGGGAAGGCCAGCTAACACGGGCAGTAGCCAACCTGCACATGCTTGCGTTTTTTTTATGCTGGAGAGAACATTTACTTGTTCTCAGAGCTAGCCAGGTCACATGATATTGACATCACACATGTGGGTGTGTATACAGGCTGCAGTGGAAATCTCCTCCTACCTGAACTCTCAGCACTGGAGAAACTGTACAGTTTATCAATGACCCTGATATGCAAATCATCCACAAAGGTATATAGTGGCAATATTTTAATGTAAAAAGATTTATAAGCTGTGGGCACTGGAGGGGCAGATTAACTATTTTCATATTACTGGGTTTAGTAACACTTTAAGAGTGATATGTTGCTATAAACTGTAATGCACCATTTGTTGAAAATGACAATCGGCCTAGAAGAAATCTAGTTGTTTGCGTTTTTTTATTTCTCTTTAAATGAACATGTTGCTTTGTTCATGGATAAAGATTGGGTTTACTTTATTGTAAGCACCAATATTACGATCAAATTTGTGCTCGCTGAAGCCAACTATAGCCAAAGCCTTTAATGTGTATAGAGAAGAGAACAGTTAAAACCCACTTGTTTTCCTGAATCATCTTCCAGGGTAGTTGATTAGAAATATGGCATCGCCCAAATGCAGGCAGCCCAAGACTAGGGAGTTATACGGGCAGTCCCTGAGTTACAAATATCTGACTTGCATAACACTCATACTTACAAATGGAGGGAGATAACAGGAAGTGAGAGAATCTTCCCCCTAGGAAGGGAAATTTCACTCCTGTAAGTTATGGGGGAAAAAAGGTGTCTCCACTGAAGCTTTAGCACCAAACCTTGTTTCCACGACAACCCAATATTTTCAAAATCCAGTTGTCAAAGGGACAAGTTAGTTGAAATCATCTGAACAGACAACAAAACAAATGTTTGGGGTGTTAACCCTTATGCTAAAAAAAACTAATTTTTGGCTGAAGTTACACTTAAAAAAAAATGTACCTGTTCCAACTTGCATACTAATTCAACTTAGGTTCTGTAGGTTTGTTCTTATCTTGTTTGTAACCCGAGGACTGTCTGTAGTTCTTCAGTTCTTGATCCTGGTCTACCTGCAAGCAACAGTCCAGTGTATACACCGCTCCTAAAGCGCCTCAAAAAAGCTGCTTGCAGGACTGTCATTCCTCTTTGACAGAAGTCAGCCAGCTTCTGTCGGACCTGGGTGACGTTTCTAAGAATTCCAGTCTATTCTTTAAGACATGGGTCAGCTTGCTGAGGATGGATGTCTTCCTTTTAAAGTATGTGAACTAGTTGTCAACTATTTTCATAATCGAATAATCGGCCAGCCGATTAGTTGGCCTGCATACAGAATGCATTATTTGTTTACATATCAGGAAATAGTGTGGAACACACAGCTCAGTACATCGTCCATACATGTTAGATGACAGTGCAGCACACATACAGCTCAGTACACCATACATGTCAGTGAGTGCCTGAGAACTTAATGTGAGGAGCAATGCCTCATGGGACATGTAGTCCTGGGCAGGAAGTGAGTGGTTCTAAAGTCAGAAGTTTTTTTTTGCCTTGCTATAGGGACACTCTATATTACACTTTGCTGCTTGCTATTGGGGCACTCTGAGGGCAGGAAGAGCCGGAAGCATCTGGGGGGTACCTAGAATAGGAGGATCAAGGCTGCTCTGTACAAAACTATTACACAGAGCAGGTAAGTTTAAAGTTTAAAAAAAAAAAAAAAGACTATGGGCAGGGAAGATCAGCATCTGAACCTAGCGGAGGGTGAGTAATAGAAGGCATTATAATTACATGTAACGACTTACCGGCCGCCGCAGTTGTACTGCGGCAGGTCGGCTCCCTTGGGCAAATCAACGTTACCTTAGGTTCTCCTCATCGCGCCTAGGAGGCACGCCCGCGGCATGACGCTGGAGCTGACTGCCGGGCGACCGCGTCACACAGAACGGAGATCTGTCAATATAAACAGACAGATCTCCGTGCTGTCAGGGGTGAGGAGAGTGATCTGTTCATACTAATGAACGACGATCGGTCTCCTCACCCAGGCAGTCTCACCCCCCCCCCCCCCCCCCCCGTTAGAATCACTCCCTAGGTAACCGTTAACCCCTTGATCGCCCCCTACTGTTATCACCCTCCCTGTCTGTGACATTTACACAGTAATCATGATCATAGCCATGAAAAAGTCTTAGCTTTAATATCTCCCTTCTGCTTTTCATATAGCTTCATGTCTGACAATGCCCATATAGCCTACTTCTGGAGATAGATAGATATAGATATTAGTGCTGGGAAAATTAAAGATTAATTCCTCGATTAATCGTTAATTTTTTTGATCGGTACTCACCTCTCCGCCTGCTTCAGGGAGTTCCGTCGACATCACGGACATCGACGTCACCGGACTCCTCCCCCCCTTCCCCAGTGCCTCCGTCTACTAACGAAGGGAGGGGGGGGGGGGGGGGGGGGGAGTCCGGTGACATCGATGTCTGTGAAATCATAAATTGAGGAAGAAAGTTCCTAACGATTTGATTGATCTCACTGGTCAAAGTATTCAGATAAACATTTATGTAAATCCTGGACTGGGCTATGAAAATCAACATATCTGAGGGCTTTCCTGGCTGTAAGTCAGTTTGACGATGAACTGTCATTGGTTATCCAGCAATCAAACATTTATGATGAGGGCACTTTTTTTTTCCAAAGAGCTGACACTTTGCTGTCTCAGCAGGTGATGGATGTCTCTGTCTCTCAATCAGTCCACCTGATGCACAACGGTGCTATTTAAATAGACTGTAGGGTGACGCTGTAGCCCCGCCCCGCTGAGGAAGTTCTGATTGAATGTAACCCGTACGGGGGAGGAGCTACGCATGATGTCAGCTAAAAGTAGCTGGATCTTTATGTGCGTTATAATTAATCGAAATTAGTCGATTAATTGAACATGGGGAAAAAAATGATATATATATATAATTTTTTTTTTTAGTGATTATCTGCTCTTTTTGTACTATAAAGGGCTAATTTTAGTTTTAGTTTTTTTTTTTTGTTTTTTTTTACCCCATGATGACAGTTGATACAAAAAAAGCATGCTGCTGCTACTAAACGTCTTAGGCCTGGTTCACACCTATGCGATTATTGCGCTTTTTGCTGAAACGCACTACAGTTTAGCATGGTTTCCCATGGGACACGTTCACATCTATGCCTTCTTCAGCCGCTGCATATTTGGAGAGGCTCAAGGATTTTTTTCAATGCAGAAATGGTGCTTTTTTTTTGGTTCAATGGAGAAGCTGCAGAAAAGCATGTAGTGCGTTTTTGCCGCAATTTGCGTTTTGTTAATCTGCCCAACAACAAATTGGCCAAAAAAAAAAAAAATGCACAGCAAAAAAAGCACTGTAGAAACGGATCAAAAGCAAACTGCATAGGTGCGAACCGAGCCTTGTGCTGGCCATACACGTATCGATTTTCGGACGAATATTCATACGGGAAATCTTTGTACATTCGCTGAATGAAAGAATGTAATTTGAAAATTTCACTTGCTTTTAACATTCAGTTGTAAAATGATTGTAATTTCTGAACAAAAACCACATACTGTCTGAAAATTCCTTTGACCAAGATGCTTTTTAGTCCGCTCTTTTGAATTTTCCCATAACTGTGGTTGAAAAGAACATTGCTTTTTCTAATCGTTAGTGGGGTCCAAACAAACGTTCTTAAAATGACTTTTTTTTTTTCTTCTTCTTTTAATCACTTCCCACCCAGCCACTGCACATAAACAGCCAGGTGGGTGCTTCCTCCTGAGTGGATGTTCAGGAACATCCTCCAGAAGGAGTAGGCTCTGGCCCATGCAGCTGCGTGATCCTGTCGTGTCCCCCGGCACATCTCAGATCGGCTAGAGGGCTCTGTGATTGGCCTTCCTGATCACATGATGGCTATGTCCAATCTTAGCCATCATGTGATGTAAATAGAGGGCCGGGTTGCTAGGCGATCGGCTCTCTTCTTACATGGAAGTCGTCAGAGGGAGAGCGGATCGCTGCAGCCGGCGGTGATCAGGGTGTATGAGCTGGTTTTTTACAGCTTTTTACACTCCGGTCACCAGCCTAGTGTCCCCAAAACAGTGCCACCCCTCAGTAAAATCATCTGTCCCAGTGATCATCTGCGCACATGTCCGTGTTCACACAAACCAATTATCCCCTTCCCGCCGACCTTACGCAGATGTGCGTACTCGGCTTTCGGGGGTTATACCGGGATGATGCCCGCAGCTGCAGGCATCATCCCAGTACCGTTGTTTAGAGCCGGCGATTGGCTATCCGTGTGTAACAACCGATACAGCTAAAAGCCGCTCGGCTGTTATACCGGAGCAGCGGGAGGGGACGCCCCCCTCCCGCTGCTCTTACCGGGCCTCCTGGTCGATCCGGAGGCTCGGTGACCAATCCGATGCCTCTGGGGGCAGGCTGGAACGAAGCTGTGGGCGGCTTCGTTCCATCCTTCAAATTGTAAACGCGGAAGCGACGTCAAGACTTCACTTCCCGTTTAATCGGCTGCCAATGGCGCCGGTTTTAAAAAAAGTACACAGTATTCAGAATCGCCGTTTTCGGCAATCTGAATGCTTTGAAGTGTAAAGGAGGGATGGGGGGGGGGGGGGGGGTCTTTTAGATCCCCGATCTCTCCATAAAGAGTACCTGTCATCACCTATTACTGTCACAAGGGATGTTTACATTCCTTGTGACAGCAATAACATTTGGTGAAAATTTGCTGAAAATTGGTCTAGGAAGGAAGGGGGTGAAAGTGCGCAGTATTGAAATGGGTAAATAAAAAAAAAAAATTAAAAAAAATTTGATCTGAGTCTAATATTTACCAGATTCAATCTCTAATAGTATATGCAGTATATCTCTTCTGTCTGTTATCCTCAGTAGATTCGTTTTTGCTCCCTAACCATATACAGTTGTATGCAAAGTTTAGGAATCCCTGACAATTTCCATGATTGTCATTTATAAATATTTGGGTGTTTGGGTCAGCAATTTCATTTTGATCTATCAAATAACTGAAGGAGACAGTGATATTTCAGTAGTGAAATGAGGTTTATTGGATTAACAGAAAATGCACAATATGCATCAAAACGAAATTAGACAGGTGCATAAATTTGGGCACCCCAACAGAAAAATCACATCAATATTTAGTAGAGCCTCCTTTAGCAGAAATGACAGCCTCTAGACGCTTCCTATAGCCTGTAATGAGTGTCTGGATTCTGGATTAATGTATTTTGGACCATTCCTCCTTACAAAACATCTCCAGTTCAGTTAGGTTTGATGGTTGCCGAGCATGGACAGCCCGCTTTAAATCACCCCACAGATGTTCAATGATATTCAGGTCTGGGGACTGGGATGGCCATTCCAGAACATTGTACTTGTTCCTCTGTATAAATGCCCGAGTAGATTTTGAGCAGTGTTTTGGGTCGTTGTCTTGTTGAAATATCCAGCCCAACTTCAACTTTTTGACTGATTCCTCAACGTTCTTCTCAAGAATCTGCTGATATTGAGTGGAATCCATGCGACCCTCAACTGTAACCAGATTCCCAGCACCGGCTACACAGCCCCAAAGCATGATGGAACATCCACCAAATTTTACTGTGGGTAGCAAGTGTTTTTCTTGGAATGCTGTGTTCTTTTGCCGCTATGCATAACGCCTCTTATGTCCAAATAACTCAATCTTTGTTTCATCAGTCCATAGCACCTTATTCCAAAATGAAGCTGGCTTGTCCAAATGTGCGTTTGCATACCTCAAGCGACTCTGTTTGTGGCGTGTGTGCAGAAAAGGCTTCATTCACATCACTCTCCCATTCAGTTTCTCCCTGTACAAAGTACGCTGAATTGTTGAAGGATGCACAGTGACACCATCTGCAGCAAGTTGATGTTGTAGGTCTTTGGAGGTGGTCCGTGGGCTGTTTTTGACCGTTCTCACCATCCTTCGCCTCTCCAATATTTTATGTGGCCTGCCACTTCTGGCCTTAACAAGAACCTGTGCCTGTGGTCTTCCATTTCCTCACTATGTTCCTCACAGTGGACACTGACAGCTTATATCTCTGCAACAACTTTTTTTTTTTTTTTTTTTGTAGCCTTCCCCTAAACCATAATGTAAAACAATCTTTGTTTTCAGGTCATTTGAGAGTTGTTTTGAGGCCCTCATGTTGCCACTCTTCAGAGAACAACAACTTGCAACTGGCCACCTTTAATACCTTTTCTCATGATTGGATGCACCTGTCTATGAAGTTCAAGGCTTAATGAGCTCACCAAACCAATTGTGTGTTCCAATTAATCAGTGCTAAGTAGTTACAGGTATTCAAATCAACAAAATGACAAGGGTGCCCACATTTATGGACCTGTCTAATTTTGTTTTGATGCATATTGCACATTTTCTGTTAATCCAATAAACCTCATTTCACTACTGAAATATTACTGTGTCCTTCAGTTACTTGATCAAAATGAAATTGCTGATCCAAACACCCAAATATTTATAAATGACAAACATGGAAAAATTGTCAGGGGTTCCTAAACTTTTGCATACAACTGTAGTTGGTTATTTATATTTACCACTGCATATAGATATTTAAGAATAAATTGCTTTTTTTAAAAAAACTTTACATATTAACTAAATTATTCACCACACTTCTTTTAAAGTTATTATCCGATACAATAAATCGGCCAACTAATCGATTATGAAATCGTTAGTTGCGGCCCTAATATGAACCCTCACCTTGTAAAACAACCTGTTAAATTTAAAACGGATAAGAGAGGCAAATTTGTGTATGCATATTAAAAAAAAAAAATCATAATTTTTCCTTTGATTGCATATTCTTTGTTCTCAGCTGCATTGCGAGATCAGAGGGCTGGGGAAGGAACCGTAGCACATTGATCTTCCCAGTTATTGGCTGTGGGTGGGGTGGAAGAGAGCAGGCTGAGTTCTGAGCACACTGTGTTCTCATGCCTAGTGTGGTCAGTTTTAATAGGAAAGTGGGACTGGCAGGAACGCCAGGTATTTCACACAAAGGAAGTCCTACAAAGAGAAAATTATATTTTTTCTTACATGGTACAGCAGGAAATGTTGGTAACACATTCTTCAAGGTCTAGCTTTTAAAGCCAACACATGGATTCTTTCCAATCGGCTATTCATAATGGCACCTCCAGAAGAATGGGTAAGTGATGTTAAAACAGCCTTGGTTCATATTGCACGCAGTATGGCTAAAGAATGATCAAGAGTTATGGTCTCCAGAAGTAGACTTTGTGGCCTTTATTGATGAACTACAAATTCGGTTTTACAAACCGTGCAGTTTTTGAAATCATCCGCCCTTATCTCAGGCAGTGCTGGCAAGAGGGTGCGCTGAGCCGAGAGCCCCTCCTGAAGACTCTAGGATGTATGACCTCATTTTGCCTAGGCCTGAAAGTAACTGAAGAAATGTAAAGATGTTTAAAAAAAAAAAAGTGAACATTTATATACTTCCCTATCTAATAATGCTACAAGAATAGAGATTACAAATGGTCAAAAGACAAAAGAAGTTCTGCTTTAAAACGTGGTGAGCAAGCAACATCAGCTCCCAGTAATGTGTCAAATGCCCCTGCAAAGCGATTGCTTGTGGAATGCTTTTCAGAGGGATGTCAAGAGCTGCAGCAAGTGCAAAGAAATCATAAAGTCACTATGGATGCACCGAAATTTCGGCTGCCGAAACATATCGGCCGAAAATGGCCCTTTCAGCAGAAAGCCGAAAGAATTTTTGCTGATACCTGGTGCCGCCTATCAGGGGGGCTTCCTATATCGTAGAAGAGAGGAGAGCCGCTGCCTGTTTGATTACAGTCCCATTGGACGGGTGATCTGTCTATCAAAGTGCCCGGACAGGGGGGAGGGGCTGTATGTGACGGCGCGCAGCAGGGAACACACAGTTATTGAAATGAAAGCTGTGATGTTCCCGGCGCTGTAATCAAACAGGCGGCGGCTCTCCTCTCCCTTCATTGGCTGCACTACTGGGGGGCACTGGTGAGGCTGCACTGATCTCTTGTATCCTGTCTGCAGTCTCTGACTCTCTGACCATGTCCCCAGTCTCTGACCATCTCCTGTATAAAAATATTTTTTAAAACAGTCACTTTCGGTATCGGTTTAGGGATCAAGAAAGATTTATTTTCGGTAAAGGTTTCGGCACCAAAAAACCCATTCGGTGCATCCCTAAAAGTCACTTTGCCAGAATTGACCTTGCTTCACTTTCTTGGATGTATTCTCAAATACATTACATACCAGGTAGTTTAGGAAATCCCATTCCTGTTCTTTCTAACATTGCTAATAAAGTAAAAAGGAATCAGAACCTCCATAGCCTACAGCAGGTAAAATAAGTATTGAACATGTCACCATTTTTCTAGCAAATATATTTCTAAAGATGCTGTTGATATTAAATTTTCACCACATGTCGGTAACAACCCATGCAATCCAGACATACAAAGAAACCAAAATGAAGAAGTTCAAAAATGAAGTTATGTGCAATAAAATTGATTCACACAGGGAAACAGTATTGAACACTCTAATTGAAATTTAATACTTGGTACAAAATCCTTTGTTGGTAATGACAGCTTCAAGATGCCCCCTGTATGAAGAAACTAGTTGCATGCATTGCTCAGGTGTGATTTTGGCCCATTCTTCCAGTCTTCAAATCCTTAAGGTTCTTTGGGCACAGTCTATGAACAATGATCTTTAGTTCATTCCATTGATTTTCTATTGGGTTCAAGTCAGGTGAGTGGCTGAGCCATTCTAGCAGTTTTTTATTTTCTTTCTTTGAAACCGGTTGAGGGTTTCCTTGGCTTTGTGTTTGGGATCATTGTCTTGCTGGAATGTCCACCCTTGTTTTCGCAATCCTGGTAAATGGCAAAAGATTTTTTTTTTTTCAAGAATGTCTTGGTATATATTTTCCATTCATCCTTCCTTCAATGATATTTTCCAGTACTGTCTGGTGAAAAACAGCCCCACACCATGATGTTCCCACCTCCAAACTTCACTGTTGGTATTGGGGTGATGTCCCATTTGACCTCCAAACATGGTGTGTATTATGGCATCTAAAGAGTTCTATTTTGGTCTCATCTGACCAGTCTATTCTCCCAGTATTTCATAGGCTTGTCAGCAAGCTTTAAATGAGCTTCAACATGCTTTTTCTTCAGTGATTGCATGGTGAACGCGCATACAGGCCATGGCGTTTTGAGTGCATTACTTGTACCTGCTAATTCCAGGTCTTTCTGAAGCTCTTCACAAGTGGTCCTTGGCTCTTGGGAAAACTCCTATTTCTTTTCAATCCTGTCAGAAATCTTGCAAAGGAGTACCTGGCCGGTTTTATGGCAAAACTGTTCTTTCCACTTCCAGTTTATGGCCCCAACAGTGCTCACTGGAACATTCAGAAGTCTAGAAATCCTTCTGTAACCAATGCAATCGGTATGTTTGCTTTTTACCCATCATGAGTTGTTTCTTGTGTGACACCTTTTTTTTATAGGCCATCAGTTGAGACTGCATCAGATGATATTAATTTGCACTGACAAGGGGTGGGATTACATGTGTGTTTTGTTTTTTTGCACCGCCCTTTCTTCATGTGTTTAATGCTTTTTCCCTGTGTCATTCCATTTATTACACATAACTTAATTTTTGAAACGTATTTGTTTTGCTTTATTTGTATGTATGGATTGGATGGGTTGTTGCCCACGTGGGGAAAGTTTCATGTCAATAGCACCTTTAGAAATATTTACCTAGGAAAAACACTGACCTGTTCAATACTTATTTTACCTGCTGTATGCCTCCTTCAGACAAGCCCTGTCGCATCAGGATAATGTTGCGCTGTCAACATCTGGACTCAAAGGGCTGTGCTTTGGAGTAGATCTTGCAGGGCAGCCACCAGGATGAGCTTTAATACCTTCATAAATACTACTGAATTGACACCCTCCTTGGTCAGAATCAAGCCATTGGGAGGAAAGTGCTTCAAGATGTAGTCCTGCTCTAGGTAACATCTTGCAATTGTCTCCAGTCAACTGTCTTGGAGGAATGATCCTTTTCCAGGAAATCTTATGGGCATATCTTATATCTCTTCAACTAGGATTGGTTTTATTTGTTGCAGTTGCTTTTGTAGTATTTAAGGCCTGGGCTCCAAAGATTTAAAGTATATCTTCCAGCCGTACCACTTTATGTAAATGACTTGGAATGGTAACCCTTCTATTTTATCTTACTGTGATTTTTCAATTCCACCTTTAAAATTGTCCATGTTCTTCATTCTTCTTTACTGAAGCGTTCTGTGTATTCAAATATCAGTCATCTCTACCTTCTAATAGCAAAACCTTTTTTTTTTTTTTTTTTTTTTTTTTTTTTTTTAAACCCCCTTCTATAAGGTATTAATTGCGATTTGTAACCAGTATGTGGCAGATTCAGTTTTAGCTTGGTAGTATTTTGACATTCAATCCAATGGGATCTAGTTGCGCCTCTTGCAATTCTCAACCTCTTTATCTAATAGATGTGGGTCTGAGCCCTATTGGTGTATTTGAGTTGGCCTTGACAACATTTAATGCCAAGATTATGGCCTGTAGATTTTCCTTTTGGGTACTTCCAACCTATGGAAGCTCAGACCATTATATTCTGGGATTACATTGCAATAGGCCATATCTATGAATCTGTTGCCAGATTAAACTGGCTTGTTCCTTTTTGAGAATTTACTAAAAGTAATTCTTTAAGTTGTAATTTTTCTCTAAAGTAGTTTAAGCTGTTTAAAAAAAAAAAAACCCTCCTATAGTGGCCTCTGCTGCGGCATCAGTCCCACGTTGGCTCGAAACCAGAGAACTGAATAATCAGAACTTTTTCTCAGTCCGTTTGGAGAGCAGTAACTGTCAATCGCCACTCTTCAATGTGCCCCTCTAGTGCTCCCCGCATCACTGGACTAAGAGGCAGACACAGCTGGCTTCAGCTCTCGGTGTCTCGCTGAGAGCCGGAACCAACTGTCCAGTCAGCTGGGCAGATTCCAACAAATGGTCAGTATAATTCTAGAGCCTGGAGTGGCTTTGACATCAGCTGACAGTGGGCCGCTTAGCTGTCAGTAGCCAAATAAGATTATACACTGCTGGCTCAAGTGCTTTTTGCTTTTTTTTAATCCAATGTGTAAAGCATTATCTTGACCATTTCAAGCTTACCAAAGTTTGGATGACCAAAAGTTGCTTAATTAAGATTTGTTTGACCTGGATGGGCTTCTTTGCTCAATCACTAGCTATTGATTTTGCTGGCTTGTGGTATACCTGCCTTTTTAAAATTCACCTGTAGTAATTAACACATAATACAAAGCTGTCGAGTGAGTCCATCATTGGATTGAAATATTTATTGATTTCTAGCCACTTTGTATTCATATTCTTGGTAGGTGCAGGCTATTGTATTGAGGCCATTGTTTTGTCTCACGTGTCTTGTGACCTTTTGCTTCTTACTACCTGAAAATCTTGGTGTTCGGGTGGCAGTGTTCTCAAGAAATACTAGAATAGGAGGGGCATGTTTCAAATTAAAATCCCATGTTTATGCATGCTTTTGGTACTCTTTTCATGGAATATTAAAGTGGTATTGTACCTTACCAATTGTTGGATGTGATGGCTGCATTTGTTTTTTCTTTTTAGGCTTTTTTTCTATTTTCATCTTGTGATCCTGCCAGTATGTTTTTCAAAAGATCAAGCTCTCTTGCAGATGTAGCCATTAGAGGGATGAGACAAGCCACTTACCACTGGCGGTGCTTAAAATGATCAGCTTTTATTTATGTAAAATCTTTATCTCGAAAGAAAAAAAAAACTGTTGGTGTAACTTCAGGGTAGACAACCTTTCAGAGTTTAAGATTTACCTGGACAAGATGGAGGAAATCCAAGCTGCCCAGGAGGCCATGTTATTTAAAAAAAAAAAAAAAAGTGACTATCAAGCCCCCAATAAAGACGGCACGAAGAACACAGTCACAGTAGTGTCCTGCCCCCCTTCATATCACCCCATCGTATGTAGCTATTATGCTGCCGTTCAAAGGTGCCCTTGTGCTCCTTCATCTGGAGTGGATGCACTCTTAATACAACAGGTGTGATACTGGCCAGATCACCAGGTGAAAACAAGGGGCAGGCCTAAAACGAATGCAGCCACCACATCGAATGACTATTTGCTGCGTAATTATATTTGGTTTCTGGTTTACTATCACTTTAATGTATGTCCATTTGTACACCCCCTCCTCCTCCTCTGAAAATACCTTCTTGCTGTTATACACGGTGCCTTTTTTCCCTTCCTTCACCTTTCAGTGTAAACTTTCTGTTTTCAGATAAGTTCGTTTCAAAGCCAATTCACGAAAATATTTTTGCAACATGACAAATTATAATTCTGATATTTTCAAATTTGATTAAAAGAATAGCAACAAATTTGAATGCCGTCTGCTTTGTATCAAGGAAATCTATCTTTAATTCTGTTTCATTCAGCAAAAGTATAGCATTGAAAAGGCTGTTTTTCTGATATATTCTGTCATTATCTCTGGATATCCTCTGGCTAGTGTTATGTTGAGTCTTAGGTGAGACCATTTCTTGATCTGTTTTTAAATGTTTTCCATTTAAGCCCAAAGTTTTGATGTGGATATTGTAACTAAATGACTAAAATTGCTTGTTTTTCTACAGAGTTGCTTGGCGTCTATATTCTTAAAGAAGATTCATCCGTCTCCTTGGTCACAACGTTTTCAAGTGTTTGTACACTAGCTGCAGGACTTGATCCTTGTTCTTGCCTTGCTTTTCTTCTTGAGAATCTGAGAGAATAGCCCCATAATGTCTAAGTTTTCTCATTCATCCCTAAGCAGAGATCTGCCTGATCAACGCAGACGAGATTCATCCAGAATGGGCCTTCTCTCAAGTGATCAGCCTTTATCATCTGGCTTTGGTCGATTGGGCCCAAGCTCTGGCCGTATTTCCAGCTTGATGGACCTAGGTCCTAGCTCTAAAATGGGCCCGCAAGGATCCCGTGGCATGATGCCCTCTGGCTCCTCTTCTCAAAACTTGCCATCCATTTTAAACCTTGGTAGCAGGGGTCCGCCACCTTTATCTTCCCAACCACCCAGAGATCCTGATCAGGCCAGTAAAATTTTGGCCAGCTTTGGTCTTTCCTCTAGTGACTTGGATGAGTTGAGTCGCTATCCAGAGGAAAAGATCACCGCTGAGAATTTGCCTCAGATTATTGAGCATCTTAAGAGAAGGAGGGCAGAAGACGTTGCCATGCTAAGGAGAGAGAGACTGTCTCGCGATCCAATGAGACCTTCACGCGATGACTGGGATGACCTCAGGCCCTTCAGAAGAGAGAGTTTTGATGATCGCCCCTCTAGTCTCAATCCTGTGGTTGACCATGATCATGGGAGCCGCTCTCGAGAACTTGCTTATCGAGAGAGACTGGATATGGATGAACGCTTAAGAGATCGAGAGAGGCTTAGAAACGACAGCTTCTTATCTGAATCCCCTTTTCGTAAGCTTGAGAGTAACTATGATCGCTTGGGTTACGTTCAAGCACAAGAAAGATCTATGTTTGAAAAGTCAAGAGGAATGCCATCCGGTAGAAGTATTGATGATTTCCATGGCCTTACGCCTAAAGTGTACCCCCATCTCTGTACTCTGTGTGATATACCTTGTAATTCAATTAAGGTGAGTTATCCCCACCCCCATCTCATCCCTAAGTTCTGAAGTCTCTATAGATTAGTTTTGGTGTCATGCAAGGGGTATGACTTTCTCTCGCTGTGTTAATGATCATGATTGCTTTGCTTCACAAAACTTTCATAATCTACTTTGCAAAAATAGATTTGATTCCAAATCATTTTTTTTAATCTGAAATTAGGCTTTTAATGGACATCTCAGAGTTCAGAATTATTTTAAAGCCAGAGATTTTGCTTAACATTGTGGCCTTAGCACAGATCCAAAATACATAACTGGTTATGACCAGTAATCTGCTGGTTTTCTAGGCCTGACTAAAGGTTAATGTGACTTGACTGTCTGTCTTTTGCCACACACAAAAACAGTCTTCTCAGTATGCACATGTGCTTATATTTTAATATAGGCTGCAAATTCCATAATCTGCTTGGGCCCTACATTTGGTTGAGCTAATCTTGTTGTCCCTAAGCTTTTATAGCTTACTTGTACTTAAACTTTGTAGCCAGTCCTTGTTCTTTTATATTTGACTGGACAAACAGTGCAAAAACATCCCTTTTTCATTACGTCTCTCAGAAGGTCAGCTCATCCAACCTCAAGCCATTCAGTTGTACCTGTCTTGGCAAGATGTCTTTACCCCTGCCTCTAGCTATCTATATTTGTTTAAAGTTGATATTCTGATAGTGGCTCTTAATTGTTAAGGAACACAGGGTCAGGAGTTCTGAGACATATGGGGGGGTTATGCGGTCACTTTGAGAAAATTGGGACATCGGCAGCCAGTATAACCGTTCCCACTTTAACCTGCCTCAGTTTTGACCTGGTTGCTTCTTTAGGCTTATTGGCATTCATTTGCTGTGTTTGCCCTCTATTTGGATGTTGCACATCTCAGAGTTCCTTCAGACTCTGACTTTGTGTTCCTTAATGAACATTCAACAAGGGGTTTTACTGGCTAAGCTTTTTGTTGCCAGTGTCCAAATCGTCTGTAGGTGGCTGTATATAACCCATATTTCTCAGAATTCCTTCTTGCTCTGTGTCCCTAAAGTCCAAAAGCATTTTCTGTTTTTGAAACTTGTAGAACCAAATAAGCAGACAAGCGTAGTTTAGCTCCTATTTTTCGATTCATTTTTTTTTTTAATCGCTTAAAGTCTTTTTAGGCTTTACAAGCTACATTTTAAGTAACCCATTCATATTTGGAAGAATTTACTTCAAGACTCAAAGATTCATCCTGTTCAGGTTTTAATTGCTGGAGAAAGGGGGTAACCAATACGTCCAAACTATCTTTGTCCTTGGATGGGCATTTTGTCACCCTCCGGTCTTTTATATGTGACAAACTTTACAAATTCATTCAGCTATTATACTTGCAATGCCTTCTGACTGTTGGTCAGGAATCTGTGTTCATTTGAACACCTAATGCTATTTGGTCAGGTATTGAGTTTGATTCAAGCCTGGTATTGCATTGTTTAGCCTCGCTAGTCAATGAGGAGCCCTTCCTTTACACAAAAGCACAGTGAATTGGATAAGGGTTGATTTATTATAACACCTTACCACTTTTTCTTCTCAGTCTTTGCAAATACATTCTGTCTTTTGCAGCTTGGTGTACAGAGACTTGTTTTTCCCCTTCACTGTTCTGCCTTAGTATTCTTGTATCCTTATATGTAGGAAAAAGGCATACTTTTCAAATGGGTTTTTTTTTTTTTTTTTTTTGCTTCAAAACACCCCTCAAAGGTTAGCATTTTATATTCAAAGGTGACTTTGCTCAGAGCAGAAGGAAGTGTTTTAGTTACTCTGGTGTTTCAAAGCATATGCCAGTTTCTTATAGATATCCAGAGGACAATTTTAAACCTTCAAACGTTGTTGCATTATCTTGGGGTTAGATATGGCTCCAAATGTCCATTAGGAGCATCTGTAATTGCCTAAAAATCAAAACGAGGCAGAGGGTGCACCAACTTTAAAGAATATATGCCCTCTCTGATAAGGTGCCCTTATTCTTTTTGCCTTAACCTAAACAATCTCGCCCTCCCACTCCACAGATTTATGCACGCTGAGATCTAATGGCCTCTGTTATTTGCATCCAGTGGTAAGAGGCTCCCTCTCTTGGCTGTGCCTTTGCAGTCCAGCCGACTTCAATGGGGCTATTTGACCCTGTCTCCAGACTGGAAGACAGACCTATGGAAGTCTGTGGGGCTGTAATGTGCAAGTGCAGCCAGGAGGCTCTAGCTGTCAGATCCCTAAAGTATGCAACTTGGGTGTATTTATTAGATCATAGATAAAAGTGCACCTATTTAATTCAGATCAAAGGCATAGAGAAAACGTACATGCACAAAAGGAAGGTTGTTAAATTGCTTACCCGTGGCCCAGAATAGTTTTTCTATATCCATTCCAGGAAGACCTTCAGCAGTGGGGGTTGGAAGCTGTAAAGTGTGAAGGATGCTGGGATTGTATCAGTGGTATCACTAAGCTGTTCCAGTATCGTGGGCACTTTACAGCTCCAACCCTAGGTTATTACATTGTGGGTGTGTTCTGCCTTATTGTTTAGATATTTATGCGGCCCAACAGGCAGCGCCAGTCAGCTGTAATTCCTGGTGCAGCCAAAGGTGTGTAGGCAGGTAGTGCTGAGGCAAAGATGGGGATCCAAGCAGTTTGTTTAAGCAGCTCCAGCCAAAACCAAGTGTGGATAGAGCATTGAAGGCTTAAAACCTCTGTCCGGTTTTTCTAGTTTTGTTTCCCAGTTGGAGAGACTTCTCTTCCTTGGTGTGCTGAGCATACTTGAACCAAGGGGAAATCTCCCCTATGGCATTAGACAGTAATAGCCTGACAGAAGTTCTAAGAATTCGGTTCTCAAATGTGGGGGCAGTCAACACTTCGCTGTGTAGCCTGGAAATGTCATACTAATGCTTCTATTTTTTTTTCATAGAACTGGAAAGAACATATCAATGGAGGGTACCATAGAAAGCAACGTCTGCTGCTGCTTGACCTGTAAGTGAATTATATAAAACCATTTTTTTTCTTTCCTGACATATGTACGCATTAAAATTTAGTGGTTATCGCTTTCCTTTGTGGTTTGTTTGGGGGGGGGGCAATAGGTGGCACACTTTTCCAGCTTTTAAAACCGTGCAACTCCTTAAGCAAGTATCAGGTAGCCATTGAGAAAAGAATCTTGTTGCACCCCCCGCCCCGCCCTGTCTCATTTGCATCCTTGCTACTCTGTTAAATTGTACAGAAAACGCCTAGTACTTTCATGTGTGGAGTAGCTTGTGACAGCGTAGTTTTTATGATTGGCCCAGTGTTGACACATGGGATAATTTTGTGTAGACAAACCTTTACAAGTAGTGTATCCTATAAATGATGACTGCACTGTCCCCTTTTAGCATTAACCAAGAATATAATATAACTTCCTAAAATACATAAACTTAAAAAATCCAAATTGTAAAGTGTCCCAAAACTGAAAAACTATGTAAAATACCATGCAAAAAAAAAATAAACCTTGCATGAAAATGGTGTCCAGTGCTGTATGTCCATATGTTGGTGTCCTGTGTAATCAAATTTGTATATTCATTGAAGTGTCCAGTGCATTCCAATGAGTAAATTGTCCCATATATCTTTGGTGCAACAAAATCCATGTGCAAACAAAGTTCATCCAGGAAAAAAGTGCTTGTGTTCCAAAAGAAATCTCTCCTCCAATCTGTCCACTGCAAAACACTAGCTACTTACCAATCACTAGTTAGCAGTAAACTTTAGTTTTGTATCACGTATTGCTAACTAATTAATCCAGCCAATAATGGGTTCTGTTAATAGGGCGTACACACGGTCGGACTTTGTTCGGACATTCTGACAACAAAATCCTAGGATTTTTTCCGACGGATGTTGGCTCAAACTTGTCTTGCATACACACGGTCACACAAAGTTGTCGGAAAATCCGATCGTTCTAAACGCGGTGACGTAAAACACATACGTCGGGACTATAAACGGGGCAGTGGCCAATAGCTTTCATCTCTTTATTTATTCTGAGCATGCGTGGCACTTTGTCCATCGGATTTGTGTACACACGATCGGAATTTCCGAAAACGGATTTTGTTATCGGAAAATTTTATCTCCTGCTCTCCAACTTTGTGTGTCGGAAAATCTGATGGAAAATGTCCGATGGAGCCCACACACGTTCGGAATTTCCGACAACACGCTCCGATCGGACATTTTCCATCGGAAAATCCGACCGTGTGTACGGGCCATTAGAGTTCTTTGTCAACCCGTTGATGTAGCATGGCTTCAAATTTACTCTTTTTTTTTTTTTTTTTTTTTTTTTTTTTAATGGGGGACAATGGCCTGATTCTGCATTCCAGATAAAAGGGTTTGTGTAGCATGTGTACCTTCTCCTCCAGTGTTCTGTTACTACAGATTGTAATGTTGCATGAAACTAATCAATTGCTGGTCTTTTTGTGCAGATTTCCAGAATTGGCTGAACCTGGAATGTAAGTGTAACAAACATGCACTATGCACTCACATTGTACTTTATCTTCTATTTGTTGCCACCAAGCCTTTCCCCTACTATTCAGCAGTCCTGTAAGGGGAGCATGAGGGGGAGGTCAGGGGTCTATTGACGGAGACAGTTACTTTGCTACCAAGAAGTTTAACAGTACGCCCTGTTCACACAGGACAAAGAGTGCAGGCCTAGCCTTAGTCATATGTCCATTCCATAGTATTAATAGAACTTTCATATGTGTGCTATTGCCAAATTTGACCAGTAGACAAATCTGTTAGTATGTCTTTTGGGATATGATTCTAGGACCAATAGAAGCACAAGTTGTGCATAGATGACTCAAATCTGACTTTGATATTTGCGAGAGCCTAGAGGTCAGAGGTTCCTGGGGGCACCGCAAAAAGTGTATGTAGGCAGCTCAAGCTGCTTTTCTTAAGACAACCCCCCCCCCTGCAACTTGGGTAACATGTAAGTAGCAGGGCTTTCCGTTTATACATATCCTGTCGGTGTAACACTGAAGATTTCTGATCGGTATAGTGTACTTGCATACTGTCTATCCTCTTGAAATGTTACAATTTCCCATCCAATGTAAACTTGGGAGAATAATGCATGAAATATTTACAGGGGTGATCCTTACATGCTGCAGCAGTCAACCAATCCAGCCCCTGGACTCCTGGGACCTCCTCCTCCTCCCGGGATGAACATGAGAGGTGGTCCTGATGATCGACATGGAAACTTCAGGGGTTACCTAGGTGAGTGAAGTCTGTGCCTGAGCAGCTAGTTCTTGGTTTTAGGAAGTGATGTCGTATCCTGTCACCAGTCCTCCTTTGCTTGCAAGTCAAAGATGTATAGACTGTCAGTTTACAGTGCACAGCTCATGCAAGGCAAAAGCATACAAAGCAAGAATATAAGTTAATAGTAATTTTTTTGCTGTGCAGTCACTGTGGTAGCCAGAATTTGCTAAAATAGATGCAGATTTTTTTATTCGGTTTGTAGAACCAAGTGTAATTGTAATGTTTGTACTTTAATTGTGCAGGACATGATGATATGCCAGGACAAAGACCAATGCCAAGGAAAATGGTTCGTATACATATGAAATGGTTCCTCCTGATTTTAGATTCTGGGAACTCAGTAATGTCTGCTGTGGTGCACACTACAATTGTAAATGCACATCATGTCACAACTGACTACAGCATGCTTGGTAAAGAACCTATACATGTAGACAAATTTCCACGCTGTATTTTTCACTCCGTTTCAAACCTAAGCCAGAGATAACTTTAAAAAATATTGTATATCTAAAAATATTTGATCATAGGAAAAATAAAATGGATTTTTCTTAACATTGAAGGACACCGTGTGTCTTCATACTCATGGGGACACAGAGGAAAGGAGTCCCTGCGATACTACAAGATATGGCTTTTACAGGCCTGGAGATGCTGCTTAGTAATGGAGTGCTGTGTTGTGAGGGAGTTGATGTGAAGTCATATATTCATCCATACTTGACTATATCTTGGGCTATTGAAGGGGGTTGGCGTTCACTGCTCTAAATGAGCATGCCGGTAAATATCGGTTTGCATTAAACAAAGGACGTGACCACTGCCTGTTGATTCTTATTTGATTTTAAGGCCATCTATCACATTCCTGGAGATGTGGGGCGGGTGATTCAGGCACCAACCTCTTCATGAAGCTGCGAATTGAGTGTTGGATAACTGTGGGCGCTAGGCTATGTGGTTCCTAGAAGTATTCATTGCATGTCATTAACAATGTACTTGCTGTTGTTTTAATTTGAATGCATTTGATTTAGGGCACCGGCAGGGTGGTTCATATCATGGAGTTTGAGCGAGGAAAGAACTTGAGGTTCCAGCTTCTGAAACTTGCCAAGCCTTTTGGAACAGTTGCCAGCTGTTTCATTTTGAACAAAAAGAACGAGGTATAGATGACTGTCAAAACCATGCTTACAATTTATTTTTAATTTCAGCTCCACCCAAAATATTCCACTTTTTTGTTTGAGCACTTATAGGTTGGATGCTATTTACCTTAATCGGTGCTACCTTTCTGTTTCTGCACCCGCTGTACATGGCTATAATGGTGTCCCTATGTCTCGGGTAGATTTTCTAGTTATTCTGCATTAAAAATTGATAATGTGGCGATCATTTAGGCTACTTTCACACTGTGAGGTGGCGCGTTGACCGTAAAGCGAAGTTCGTTTTTAGCAGCAATTTTTGGCCAATAGCAGGGTGCTTTTAACACCAGCTAGCGGCTGAAGAAATGGTTAAAACCGCCCGTGTTGCAGCGCTTCTGTAGCACTACCCATTCATTCCAATGGGCAGGGGAGGTTTAGTATACGGTGCTCCCAGCACTCGGCTTTCACACTGGGGTGGCATGGGATGCAGTTTTCAGGCTTTACAGGGGCTGTGAAAGTAGCCTAAGATACCATAGACTGTTTAATATTGCTAGAGATCATACTCAAGTTTTGTGTGGTGTGGGTTATTAAAGTGGAGGGCCACCCTGAAAAAAAAAAATTGCACCAAAAATCCTAAAAAAAATAATTAAAACATTTGGGAAAATTTTTTAAGCTTGCCTGAACCCTTGTTGCTAGGCAGTCTTCTTCCTCTTATGATCGTGTGACTGCTGTTTGGCGGTAACCTGTTCGGAAAGCTCCTGATCGTAAGTAGTGATCAGGAACTTTCCATTGGCCACCGATAACTGCTGGTCACACGCTCTTGGCACAGCTGTATTTACACTAATTCACGCAAATATGCAGCCGCTCGGTGCCGAGGCGCCACGTATTTGCATGCGTCTGGCGCCAAGGGGTAGCCCAGCGAGGGAGAACTGTTCAAACTGGCAGTCACCAGTTAGGTTTTAGTGCAGCAGAGTGCACGGGAATTTGGTAGCTTGCTGGATTTCTGGCAAATCAGTAGGTTTTTTTTTTTTTTTTTTTTTTTTCTGTACTAGTACTATTTTTAATAGCGTAAACTGGGAAATCTGCATGCATAAGAGATGCACTTTTGTTAAGTACACTTCTCCATAAAAATGCCTTCGTGCTGCATGTATGTGTTAATTATTCCCCTGGTAGTAACTTTGGGGTGTCTGTCCACACACTATGAGCACCCCAGATAACCACCAAACCTGGGAGATTAGCATCTGTAGTTTTAGCCATATGCCAAAGCTCTGACTCCTACAGATCAGAGTAGCCTCTTCCCTCATCAATGTTATCTGTGCAGTTTGCTATACGTGTAGTGCAGCTCATGATTTTTTTTTTCTGAACTAGCACACTACACTTCCAGCACATTTAGAATGAAAAGTGCATGCAGTTTTGCTAGAGAATGAGTTTAGTGCATTTATTTTTAGTATTGCATAATCCCTTTTTTTTCCCCCCCTTAATAGGCTTTCATTGAGATGTCCATTCCAGCAGAGGCTCATGCTATGGTTGATTACTACATTAATAAGCCGGCTCTTGTGTTTGGGAAGCCAGTCCAAGTACACATGTCACAAAAATATAAACGCATTAAGGTATGTGTCAAGTTTAGCTTTCAACTCAATGTAATCATATGAATCGCGGGGGTGGGGGGTTGCTGTGAACAATCTGTTCTTCCCAAGGCCTACCACACTGTAATAATTTATTGAACCGTGGCTAAAAACACGGATATATAGTTATAGTAGGTGAGGTTGAAAAAAGACACAAGTCGATCAAGTCCAACCTATGTGTGTGATTATGTGTCAGTATTACATTATATATCCCTGTATGTTGCGGTCATTCATGTGCTTATCTAATAGTTTCTTGAAGCTATCAATGCTCCCCGCTGAAACCACCGCCTGTGGAAGGGAATTCCACATCCTTGCCGCTCTTACAGTAAAGAACCCTCTACGTATTTAAGGTTAAACCTCTTTTCTTATTTTAATGAGTGGCTGCGAGTCTTGTTAAACTCTCTTCTGCGAAAAAGTTTTATCCCTATTGTGGGGTCACCAGTACAGTATTTGTATATTGAAATCATATCCCCTCTCAAGCGTCTCTTCTCCAGAGAGAATAAGTTCAGTGCACGCAACCTTTCCTCATAACTAAGATCCTCCAGACCCTTTATTAGTTTTGTTGCCCTTCTTTGTACTCGCTCCATTTCCAGTACATCCTTCCTGAGGACTGGTGCCCAGAACTGGACAGCATACTCCAGGTGCGGCCGGACCAGAGTCTTGTAGAGTGGGAGAATTATCGTTTTATCTCTGGAGTTGATCCCCTTTTTAATGCATGCCAATATTCTGTTTGCTTTGTTAGCAGCAGCTTGGCATTGCATGCCATTGCTGAGCCTATCATCTACTAGGACCCCCAGGTCCTTTTCCATCCAAGATTCCCTCAGAGGTTCTCCCCCCAGTGTATAGATGGCATTCATATTTTTGCCACCCAAATGCATTATTTTACATTTTTCTACATTGAACCTCATTTGCCATGTAGTTGCCCACCCCATTAATTTGTTCAGATCTTTTTGCAAGGTTTCCACATCCTGCGGAGAAGTTATTGCTTAGCTTAGTATCGTCTGCAAATACAGAGATTGAACTGTTTATCCCATCCTCCAGGTCGTTTATGAACAAATTTAAATAGGATTGGTCCCAGCACAGAACCCTGGGGAACCCCACTACCCACCCCTGACCATTCTGAGTACTCCCCATTTATCACCACCCTCTGAACTCGCCCTTGTAGCCAGTTTTCAATCCATGTACTCACCCTATGGTCCATGCCAACGGACCTTATTTTGTACAGTAAAAGTTTATGGGGAACTATGTCAAATGCTTTTGCAAAATCCAGATACACCACGTCTACGGGCCTTCCTTTATCTAGATGGCAACTCACCTCCTCATAGAAGGTTAATAGATTGGTTTGGCAAGAACGATTCTACATGTGTATCCTTTTTGATCCTTATGAAAGGTTCAGTGCTTCAACTCATTTTAAGGTTTGAGATGCTGTTTATCTAAAGATGGGTAGATGAGTTCTAGGTGTACTGACCCTGCTTACCTTTTTGAGATCTCACAAGGTGGTCTTTTACCTGAGGTCCTGGCTCCACCCACCTGTGGGTTCTTGAGCTTCCTGCTGGATTTAGATGGAACAATTTAAACTTTATAGTGGTCTTGGAAAGGGCAGGGAGCTTCTATATTGCATCACTAAAAAAAATAGAAGTTTATAGGTGAAGCCAACAAATTTTCCCACAAGAAATTTGGGGAATGTGTGTGGGGTTTTTTGGGGTGTGTGTTTTTTTTTTTTTTTTTTTTCGAAATGGAAACCGTCTGCATGTCATATTCTCACTGCTTTTTTCTTTGTAACGCTTGTCAAATGATAGAAACCTGAGGGGAAGCCTGAAGGAAGGTCAGAAGGGAAAGCTGAAGGAGGGGCTGAACAAAAACCAGAGGCAAAATCAGACGATGATAAAGAACCTGGCCGTGTCATACACCTTACTAACCTTCCAAAAACAGTCTATACTGACAGTGCAATTATAAAGCTGGCTGAGACCTATGGAAAAGTGAAGACCTACATACTGATGAGAATGAGAAGTCAGGTATATATACATTTGTCCTGCATGCAAATTCACCTCTATGGAGTAGGGAAAGCAAAGCACAGATTAACTGAGGTCATTTAAAGGGTAACTCCACTTTCGTGGGGGGAAAAAGTCAGAGAAATATAGCTTGTATAATTGCGACACGCTTGTATATAGAATGTTGGATCTCCTTTCCTTTTTCAATCTGCAACCACTAATTTTCTGAGAATGCAATATGGCTACATGGAGTTGTTCTGTATACAGAATGTGTACTGGACACATCCCAGAAACCTATTTTCCTGCTTGTGTGATTGGCTCACCAATTTTCAAGTCAGATTTCAGGCATCCCCTGTAACAAAAATGTCATTTTAATAGGAACACGTCTAAAGGGATGCAGGCCCAGCAGCTTTCCTCATTAGTGCTCTGCATTTTCATAGCTGGCAGTTAATTATGAAACCACTCCCATTAGACACACTCAGTATAGAGGGATTTCTTCAGAGCTATAAAAGGTAGGAATCTGCAACAAAGGTTGTTATAATCCTTGCAATGTACATAAATCACCCAGAGGGGAATGTAGGGTTTTCTCAACATAGTGGAGTTGCGCTTTAACCACTTGCCAACTGGGCCACTTCAGACATTCCTCTCCTACATGTAAAAATCTGTTTTTTTTGGTAGAAAATTACTTGGAACCCCCCAAACATTGTGTGTGTATGTAGAGACCCTAGGGAATTTAAATGGCAGTCGTTGAAATTTTTTTCCTTGTCAAAAGAAGTTTATTGAGTATACAATGTTATAAAGATACATAAAGATACATAAAGTAAGTTTACAAGGATCTATAAAGTAAGCTCATTGTTTTACAGTAGGGTTTATATAGGTAAATATCATGAAATTTCAAATATTAAACATTGGGTTCACGTAAACCTAAATTAAAGATATATATCATTTCCTTAGTTACTTTTGTAGGTATTTAAATGATTTATACCTACTATACATATTGTTTACAAGTAGAGTGTATATAGGTGAAATAAATTCTGATAATGAGCTTTAATCGTAAGGTGGAGAAAAGGAAAGAGAAAGAAGAAAAAGGGTTGAAAGGTAGAGGTATGGTCCACAAGGTTGTCCCGCTCGTCAGTTTATTATTCTTTTTAGTTCTCTTTGAAGCCTTAGAATGGGTGTCTCTGTAAGTCATTTAATCTGTTACCATGGCAACAGGACAGAGTCATTGAAGTTTGACAGGAACTGTTGTTTTATCCAAGGATGCCAAAGTTTTTCAAATTTTGGAATTTGATTTTGATCGATGGCTACCATCTTAGCATGGGACATTGTATTATTCATTCTGTGAATTGTTTCTGCTAGTACCAATGTAGGAGATTTCCATGCCTTGGCCATCGTTGAAATTTTTTATGCCACACGGTATTGGTGCAGCAGATTTTCAAACAAGTGTTTTTTTTTTTTTTTTCCGGGGGAGGAAACTTTCATGAATTAAAAAAAAAAAAAAAAAAAGCCTGCTAAAATTAGCCCAATTTTTTTGTATAATGTGAAAGATGTTACACCAAATAGATAACCTAACATGTCACGCTATAAAATTGTGCATTCTTGTGAAATGGCGACAAACTAAACTTAAAAAAATTCTCGAAATGCAAAGCTTTAAAAATGTTTGACAGGTTACCAGTTTAGAGTTAGAGGAGGTCTTGGGCTAGAATTAGTGCTCTTATGTTCGCGGCGATACCTTGCGTGTGGTTTACATGTGCAGGAGTGCTCTACGTATGCGTTCGCTTCTGTGTGCGAGCACGTAGGGATGGGGGCACTTTAATAAAAAATTTATTTTTACGCTTCCCTTTTTTTAAATTTTTATTTTTAACTTTATTTTTCTTTTAATTGTATTCATTTTACAAGGCATGCACACATGCCTTGTAATAGAAGTAGGGCATGACAGGTCCTCTTTATGGAGAGATCTGGGGTCTGTAAGCCCCCACATCTCTTCTCTATGCTGGAAAGCATGAAATTAAAAAAAAAAAGGGAAAAAAAAATCTCAGGCTTCCCAGCGGTGCTTTCACATTGCAGGGAATCACCGGCTAAAAAAGAAATATCTGAATGATGCCTGCAAATATCACTACTTAAAGCCCAGGATGTCATATGATGGCCAGCAGTTTGCAAGATGGATCAGGTTATCTATCGCAGCTAAACTCAGACAATGCTTTCTTATGGCCCCATTCACACACTGCATTTAGCAACAGTTTCGTTACATGGGGTTTGGTGCGGTTAGAAAAAATGAATTTTATTGCAGCTGTCTGCACATAACTGCAGGTAATCGCAGTGTTCTATTTCACCTGCAGATAGTGGCAACAAGGAAAGAAAAGCAGGAAGCGCATCAGAAATGGCAAGAATGTTCCAGCGTAGACGCATGTAAATGCAGCTAATCGCAATGAACAACTGCAACTGAACGCTGTGCTAGGATTCTCTGAATTTGAAAATGGCAAAACATGCTTTTGTGAAAGGGGACTTGGGCTGCATTCACACAGGTGTTTTACGAGCTTAAAATGCTCCGAACAAGCAAAATCACATTAATTTCAATGGCACCTGTTCAGATCTGGGCATTTTGTCATCTGACGCAAAACGCCTGAAAATCGCCTTAAGCTCAAAAAAGAGCATGAGCTTCTCTGGGGTAGATTACAGGCAATTTTTCTGCTTTTTACATTGGTGACCTGTGCAAAATCCCGCGACTTTGAAATGCTCAGGTGTGAATGCAGCTTTACAATAGAGCTGACCGGGGACCAGATGGTCCTCGACTATCTCTAACCCTCGGAAGCCAGGAGCAACATCATGACTTCACTTCTGGCTCTGGCAGATGTAAACGCTGCCCTTTTTTGTATTAAAAAAAAAAAAAAAAAAACTTAAAAACTCGCCATGCCTTTTACTAAACACCATCTAAGGCTTTTAAAGTCCCCCATCATGCTTGCACGCAGAAGCGAACATGTATGTAGGTTGCGCTTGCATATGTAAACTGCACTCAAACCACACGTGAGATATCGCCGCAAATGGCGTGAGCGATAATTCTAGCCCTCTGTAACTAAAATGGTAATAAAAATTGAAAGAATAGTCTATGGAGATTTGTAAGTACCGAAGTTTGACGTTATTCCATGAGTGTGCGCAATTGGGCTAACTTTCTTATCTCTCTCTCATATAGATATATAGATTTACAGAGATGTATAATATAATTTTTTTTTTTTTTTTTTTTTATTGAAAGATTTCGCAAATATCGTGTGACATAAATTGCAACAACTGCCATTTTATTCCCTAGGATCTCTGCTAAAAAAAATATAAATGTTTGGGGGTCCTGAGTAATTTTCTAGCAAAAAAATGCGTGGTTTTTTTTTTTTTTTTTTTTTTTTTTAACACGAATGCCAGAATTGGCTTGGGATGGAAGTGATTAAAGCAAGAGTTCCACTCTGAATTTTTTTTTTTTTTACATCGCACACCTTTAAACCTAAAAAGAAACATTTGGTGGGTGTGTATGTATATAAGTATAATTTTATTTAATATTACACCAATATACCAGAAATGCTCTGTTGCTATGTAGTCCTCCTAATCTGCCACTTCCTGGTCCGTGGGGCAGTACTGTGATTAAAAATCGCGTTAAGGCAGATCATAGTGATTGGGACAAGATGTCCGTTATTTGCAGAGCGCTTATCCAAGCGCTGCAAATAACTCAGCTGCTTGGAAGGCTAGAGATTCCTTGTTTTACTCTATTGAGGTGTAGATGTTGCCAAAACAACGGGGTGGGACCTTCATCCGTCGCCGCCCGTTATGGCAACTTTAAAAACAATTGGCGCTACGGCCGCCAGTGAATCGCGCAAGTTCGAGAGGTGCATGCTGGTTAACCAGTTTTCACCTCTCCAACGCTAATCCCGAAAGAGGTATCGATTGGGCCTCACATGCCCACAATCATGGCAACGGCCAGAAGAGGATGTACAAAATAAATGTTACCAACATCCACTATTAAACATGAAATTGTTGCTTAATTTAACCACTTCAATACCAGGCACTTATACACCTTCCTGCCCAAGACAATTTTCAGCTTTCAGCGCTGTCGCAAATTGAATGACAATTGCGTGGTCGTGCTACACTGTACCCAAACTTTTTATCATTTTGTTCCCACTAATAGAGCTTTCTTTTGGTCTATTTGACCACGATTTTGTGTTTTTTTTTTTTTTTTTTTTTTTTTTTTTTTGTTTTTGTTTTCTCACCCTCCCCCAAGAACCCCCCCCCCCCCCCCCCCCCCCCCGTAACAAATAAAAAAAGACAAAAATAAAAATTTTTTGTTAAATTTTTTTGTGCATGAGTACGTTTTCTTCTTCGGCCACGGATATGGCTGCACTGATGGGCACCGATGAGGTGGCACTGATAGCCGGTACTGATGGGTGACATTGCTGGGCATCACTAATTTTTATTGTGCCAGTCAGTGCCCAATTTGTGGGCACGGATTGGCATATGTTGATCATTTTTACATGTGGATGTCCGTGGGGATGTACCTGGCCATGCACATGTTAGGAGCTTCCCTGGTGGTCTAGTGTGGGCATCCGAGGGGGGGGGGCTGCGCTGATAAACAATCAGCGCAGACCCGCCGATTGGCCGATCACAGGATTTTCCTGTTTACATCGTGATCAGCCGTGATTGGACACGGCTGATCTGGTAATAAAGAGCCTCTGCCGGAGCACCTTTCTTGAGATCGGTGTGTCAGACTTACACACCGCACCACTGATCGCCGCGATGCGCACCCCCACGGGCGAGCGAAGGCTGTTATCCTGCAGGGCGTCATGATGCCCAGTCAGAATATCTGAACCACCGCCCAGCCATCATTCTGCTATAGGTTGGGCAGGAAGTGGTTAATCATGCATTATGCTAGGATACATGAGGGTGGGAGTTCGGATCTCTGCTTTAGGTGCCTTTTCACTTAATGAACTAAATGCAAAGTGTAATAAAGGAAAGGCTATTTTGGCTCTACGTGTTTGCTACTTGATACCTATTCATTTGCTTACTATATTGTTGAATGAGCTTTGATAGAGAAGGGTTGTATTGAGGTTAATTTATTTGTTCATTTTTATAGGCTTTTGTTGAGATGGAGAAAGCAGAAGATGCACAAACTATGATAGAGCGTTGTGCCAAGATCCCTCTCATCTTCCAAGGGAAAAATGTGAAAGTAAACCTCTCTCAACGATACAAAAAACTTGTATTAAGAGTAAGTATTTACTTTTGAAGCCTTCACACTGCTTACTTTTGCTTATTGGTGGATACTCTGGGTATGCATGTCCTGCCTATAGAAGTTTTGGAAGCTAGAGCAGATCCTCTCCTAGGAGGTATATCCTAAAAAAGTATAACTAAAGGCAAAACTTTTTAGTTTTGGATAGAGTTGAGAGCGATTAGACCGCTTGTCAGTTTTTATTGCTGTCTATGACCCCCGTTGAGATTTACACTTTGTCATGTTTTCAATTATCATGGAACGTAACAAAAAATCCCAAATTTTTGGCTGTCCCCAGGAAGATTAATGGGGACCCCAAGGATTTCCCTTAATTTGCCGGGATTTCTGCTCACTTTTTGTTTGGCTATGGGACAGGAAGTGAAGGGAAATCTCTGCAATGGGATACAGATGGCAAAAAAAAAAAAAAATTGATAGGGGTTATAACCCTCCCTTGCCTTATCGAAAATGGCAGGGGGAGTTTTGCCTATAGCTCTACTTTACTTTAAGGCATTGGCTCTTTATATGGTTTCGGTAGAGAAAAATAGATTTTTTTTATTTACTTTCAAAGTTTAGAAAGAAACAATGCTTTTACTGAACAGAACAACCTTCCATATAGCTCCAATCAGTGTTCTGGGGTACTAGAATAAAAAAAACTTTAGCTTTATGAACTGTTTAGCTTGCGTCTATCTAGCAAGGTTGCTTTGCTGTATAAGCAAGGAAGCTGAGACCTCTGCAGTTTGTAAATGTGCTTTTACTAAACATGCTGTACATACAAAACTTTTACACTATTAGGAATACCAGACTGACAGATATCTAGAACAAGCAAATAGCCTACGGTCTGTAACAGTAGAAATGCACTTAAGTTACTTAACTCTGGTTACTGTGTTCGTCATCTCCAGTGACAACGAGGACTCAGCTGGTAGTTATTGGAGAATCAGGCAAAAGCATCTTTTTCTTCAATGGCTTGTTACAGTTGAGTCTTTTGGTGTTAATGCATTATGGAGCCAGGAGCCCTGTCCACAGCTTATGTCAGGTTGTTTACCATAGTTGCCGAATAACAAAAATGTACCTGTTTACTGTAGCTGTAGAGACAATAGACTGCTGAAACAGTTCCCATTTTTTGAGGACAGCCTATGTACTTGTTACCAAATTGTTTGCGAAGCATCCTCAAAATAAAAACCTGATTTTCTGTTCCTATGAAAACTAGTCTGATGGAGAAAATGTATTATATAGCAAAATTATAAACGCAACACTTTTTTGTTTGCCCGTATTTAGGCTTAATGTACACGGGACATTTTTACAACCTCTCCTGAATGCTTTAACTTGACAGATAGTAACCCATGTTTAAAACTTCCGCTTTGCTGCGTTTACATCCTGCGGTTTTTATTTTATTTTTTTTTAAATGGCCAAAAATGAAAAACGCCTGTAAACGAAACACTGCTAAAGGAGAGTTGCCACGTTTGGTGTTTGAAATGCCTCTGAACACTGCTTCTGAATGCATTTTTGGGGGGGGGGTTCCAAAAAAAGCTTCAACACAACTGCCTAGAAACTACTATAAATGACCCTGTGTACATGTACTGATAAGATAACAGAGGAGAGTTCAGGAGAAGTTGGAAAATGCCCAACTGCTTCTAAATGTCCGTTTACCAGCAGCAGTGTACATGAGGCCTTATGAGCTGAACTCAAAGATCTACAACTTTTTCTTTGTACACAAAAGGCCTATTTCTCTCAAATATTCACAAATCTGTCTAAATCTGTGCTAGTGAGCACTTCTCCTTTGCCACGATAATCCATCCACCTCATAAGTGTGCCATATCAAGATGCTGATTAGACAGCATGATTATTGCACAGGTGTGCCTTAGGCTGGCCACAATAAAAGGCCACTCTACAGTAAAATGTGCAGTTTTATCACACAGCACAATGCCACAGATGTCGCAAGTTTTGAGGGAGCGTGACGTTGGAATGCTGACTGCAGGAATGTCCACCGGAGCTGTCGCCCTTACATTGAATGTTCGTTTCTCTACCATAAGCCATCTCTAAAGGCGTTTCAGAGAATTTGGAAGTACATCCAACCGGCCTCACAACCAGAGACCATGTGTAACCACACCAGCCCAGGACCTCCACATCCAGCATCTTCACCTCCAAGATTGTCTAAGACCAGCCACCCCACCCGGACAGCTGCTGCAACAATCGGTTTGCATAACCAAAATTTCTGTACAAACTATCAGAAACCATCTCGGGAAAGCTCATCTGCATGCTCGTCATCCTCATCGGGGCTTCGACCTGACTGCAGTTGTAACTATCATGAGTGGGCAAATGCTCACATTCAATGGAGTCTGGCACTTTGTAGAGGTGTTCTCTTTATGGATGATTCCCAGTTTTCACTGTACATGGCAGACGGCGTGTATGGCATTGTGTGTTTTGATGTTGACATTGTGGATCGAGTGGTCCATGGTAGGGTTATGGTATGGGCAGACGTATGCTATGGACAACAAACACAGGTGCATTTTATTGATGGCATTTTGAGTGCACTGAGATACCGTGACAAGATCCTGAGGCCCATTGTTGTGCCGTTCATCCACGACCATCACCTCATGTTGCAAGGATCTGTGCACCATTCCTGGAAGCTGTAAAACATTCCAGTTCTTGCACGGCCAGCATACTCAGACATGTTACCCATTGAGCATGTTTGGGATGCTCTGGCTTGGCGTATATGACCGCGTGTTCCAGTTCCTGCCAGTATCCAGTAACTTCACACAGCCATTGAAGAGGAATGGACCAACATTTCACAAGCCACAATCAAAAACCTGATCAACACTACGCAAAGGAGAAAAAAACTGCACATTTTAGAGTGGCCTTTTATTATGGCCACCCTAAGGCACACCTGTGCAATAATCATGTTGTCTAATCAGAATCTGGATATGCCACCCCGTGAGGTGGATGGATTATCTCGGCAAAGGACAAGTACTCACTAAGGCCCCTTTCACACGGACGGCTGTTCTGCCGCTGTTAAAAGCATGTTTTGTTTTGAAATTCAGAGAATCCTGGCACAGTGTTCACTTGCAGTTGTACATTGCGATTAGCTGTGTTTACATGCGGCTGCGTTTGGAACATTCTTGACATTTCTAATGTGCTTCCTGTTCTTTCCTTGTTGCCGCTATCTGCAAGAGAAATAGTACATTGCGATTACCTGCAAATAGCTGCGCTATTCCTGGACGCCGTCAACTTTATTTTTTCTAACTGCACAAAACTGCATATGTAACAAAACCGTCACTAAACGCAGTGTGTGAATGGGGCCATAGGAAAGTATTGTGTGCATTTAGCTGCAGTAGAAAACTTCCTCTGTCCGCAGCTAAAAGCACAATTCTCTATCCACCCGTGTGAAAGGGGCCTTGCACAGATTGAGGCTGCATTCACATGAGTTTCGTTTTCAGGTAGAAAGTTGAGTGATTTTTGTACAGGTCAAAAGGTCACCAACGTAAAAAGCAGAAAAACTCCTGTAATCTGCCTAAAAAGAAGCTCATGTACTCTTTTGAGCTTCAGGTGTTTTTGCTTCAGGTGACAAAATGCACAGATGTGATCAGCTCCTATTAAAATGAGTGGGGTTTTGCTTGTTGGGCATTTTTTTAAGAGCTGAAAATGTTCAGGTGTGAATGCAGCAGACAAAACGGCAGACCCTGGCCTTTCAGCTATAATCTCTCTCCTAGCTAGCTTCTTGCCTGGATATCTGACCAACACTTTACCACCTGCCTTTATGCACTTCTGATCCTCCCAAAGAACCTCAATAGGGAGGAGAGGAAATAAACAGCAGTGATCTTCTGGGAAATATCTGTATATTTTGTATGGCTTGTTTATAGAGCCTCAATTTCCACTCTTGCTGAGAAGTATCCACTAACCAATCAGTCCCAGCCACTGTTCTGGAGCTTGCCTGCCAATGCAAATCTTAACGTCAAACCTTCAACAGATTCCCTCCTTCCCAGATAGGCTTCATCAGATACGTCACGCTTGGTTTCTATGTCATGGGAAACAGTAACATGGTATTTAAGCCCTGTTCTTTCAGGAACCTTACATAAATACTAAACTCTGCACTCCAGCTGTGGAATCTGTGCCCCAGCCCCTACCATCCTCTCATATGGTGTGCTTTTGGCCTAGAATTTAACATGACGGTCTGTGAGAGGATACAATCACACCCCCTTAGTGTATGTGTGGGTGTAAGCTTGCATATCTGGTCCTTCAATAGCCCATTGTATCTTTCAATCAAACCAGCTGCCTGTGGATGGTATGGGATGTGGCGCAACCAGTACACTCCAGAATCTTTGGCCCACTGCTGTACTGTTGATCCGGTGAAGTGTGAGCCGTTATCACTTTGGAGTCGTTTGGGACAACCATAAGGAACGACAAGTTTCAGGAGCAGTCAAAGCGTTGCGGCTTAATCTGCACGTTTGCAAGGATGAACAAGCAAAAGTCCTGAATAGGTATCCACTGCAGTACAAATTTCAGCTTGTATCTATTGGATTATAGAGAGCATAAGTGCAATAAAATTTTGACAGGCTTGAGTTATGAAATATATATATTTTAGTACTAGGGCTGGTAATCTGTGCATGCCAATCGCACTTGTTTACGTAGTATTGATCCTCTACCCATATAGGTGGGTTTATTTTATTTTTTTTTTTGTCAGCTTTCTAAATGTGTTTTGATTTTTCTTTTTCCCCTAGATTCCGAACATTTCAATTGAAAAAGAAAAGGGCAGGTAATTTTAATGTGCATGTCTGACATTCTGCACCTTTATTCCATTTTTAGTTGATCATAAGCATGTTTACTAGCTTATTTAGATGGAAGTCAAAATATTTAAAGTGAGGAACAAAATAAATTAAATTGCTACTTAGATGTGGTAGCTGCCTTAGTTTTTGGATGTCAGTTTTTTCCCTTTGTGGTCATGTGGTAAACTTGCATGTGACCCACTCCTTCACTCTACTGCAGTGGTCATCAACCCTGTCCTCAGGGCCCACTAACAGGCTGGGTTTGCAAGATAACTGAAATAGAAACTGAAAAAGGTACCGTATATAGTCACGTATAAGTTGAGATTTTCAGCCCCCCCCCCCCCTTTTTTTTTTTTTTTTTTGGACTGAAAGTGCCCCCCTCGACTTATACTTGAGTCACCACCATCTGCCGACATGATCAGTGTGTCATGCAAGCAGACGGCGGCCAGCGTGTGCTACATACCATTCGGCAGCCTCTCACTGTTCAAAAGCCGCGCTGCCTCCTCGTCTGTGTTAGGCAAAAAACTCCATTTCCCAGCAGTCTATCACGGACATTCTCTCATCCTCGTCCATGGTATGAGGATGAGAGAATGTCCGTGTTAAGCTGACTGCTGGGAAATGGCGTTTTCTGCCTATCACGGACGAGGAGGTGCGGCTGTTGAACAGTGGCTGCTGAATAGTAATAGCACACGCTGATCAGTGCATGCAGAGCGGCACACGGAGGCATGCACAGGATGCACATATACGCAGGGACACATGCGCATGCAGGACAGGTCTTACGCTCGGGTCAATAAGTTTTCCCTTTTTTTTTGTTTTTTTTTTGTTTTTTTTTCTGGTAAATTAGGGCCTTGACTTATACTCGAGTATATACGGTATATAGTGGCAGCATTTTAATGTGTAAAGATTTATAGGCTGTGGGCACTGCGGGGGGGGGGTAGATGAACTGTTTTCATATTACTGGGTTTAGTATCTCCTTTAATGCTGGGAGGTGACTTCTTGAATGATTGGCTGTTCTTGGCACATAACTTCTGAGCCTCCTGAGGATGTGTGTGACAGATGGGTGTTGAGGCCCTACCACCACACCGGTTATGCTGTCATAAAGGGGTTAAAGGCTCAGGTTCCGTTTTATACTCATTCTGACTTCAATATGTAGGAAGTCACAAACTTGGAAAAGGATTAACTTGCACAGCACCCTGTATTATAGTCACTTCTCTCACTGTTTTATTGTTTGAAAACCTTGTGTAAGCTGGTATTCCACATCTACAGAAAGAGAGCTCATCCCCAAGATCAGAAGAATGGCGCCAAACCAAAGCAGCGCAAAACTGACAAATCTGAGTCAAGTGATGCAGACAAGTCCTCACAAGTTGTCACCACAGAAGATAATGACCAAACCACTGAAGAGACTGATCCAACAGACCTGGTGTCTGGATCATGTGAGCCTGAGCTTGCAGAGGAGACTGGGGATGAAGAAGCAACTGCACTCATGGAAATGAGTGGCTCTGTAGAAGATGGGGCAGAAGTACCTGACATTTCTGACCTGGATCAGCAAGAGATGAGTGAAGATCAAGGAGAGGCCCAAGAGCCACTTTCTTCAACTCCTGCTGTTGGAGGGAGAAAAAAGGTATGAATCATTCTAGCTATATTTTCAGCTAATTGTTTAATTACTTTGTTTTAAAATGTAGCACTTCTATGATGAGATTTGCCTTGTCTATAGATGGTGAATTTATGTAGTTTTAAAGAGAAAGTAAACTTCCTCTAACATTTACCTATAGGTAAGTCTAGAAGACTTACCTATAGGTAGTGTAAATATCTCCTAAACATGCGCTGTTTAGAAGATATTTACTGTACACGCAGCCAGTGACATCACTGGCGCATGCGCTCTGAAAACAGCCACAGGTGCCGTTCCTTCCAAGCCCTGTGCCGTGTACTGTGGCTCATGTGCGTGAGTGGTGTCATTGCGGCTCCAGCCAGTAGGAGCCCGCGAACCTGGAAGTAACAGGTGAAAATGGAAGCAGCTGATGCGCTGACATTGCGGCGCTGGAACAGCTTTGTTTTAAGGCAAGTTTCACATAACGTGCTAGTATGCAATGCATACTAGCACATTATGACTTTACCTCGCAGGAAGAAAAAAAAAGCTTTAAATATGTTGTCCTCATCTTTTGAGGTTTTGACGGGATACTATAATGGTACTAGGCTAGCTGCTTATTTACATTTTTGCTGTATACAATGAAATGTTTTTTTTTTTTTTTTATATAGCACAGACCCCAGCAGCCATCCTGTTCTGCCACTAGATGTCCTCAGTCTTCTGACTGGACATACTGTGAGTGCAAGGCGTCATTGACTCTCCCCCCTTTGGAAGGGGGGGGGGGAAATATGATACGGCCATGGCATCCTGCAGTCAGTGCAATAATGCAGAGACATGGCTACATGCTTTTACGGGAAGCTGTCTTAAGTGGAAAAATAGAATAATACCTTGTTTGATTTTTTTTTTTTTTTTTTTTTTTTTTTTCTTTTTTAAACTATTCCTCTCGTTCTAGAACACACAGGGCTTTCATGGGAATATGGAAGATTTCGTTACTCTTGATGAAGTTGGGGATGTGGAGGATATGGAAAGTCACAAGATGAAATTGGAAGTTTCTGAGATTGCTGAAAATGAGACGGCTAAAACAGGGATGGGTGCGGAGGATGTGCTTACAGGTGTTAAAACCGTTGCTGACGAGAGTGCTACAGAAACCAGTAACTTGGCAGTACTGAATACTGATTATGAGCTTGGGCCATACCAGCCCAACAATCCTGTCGGTAAGCATGTTTATCATTTGAAGTCTTGTCTTTCCTTTTTTGTAGAAGTTTTTCAATTAGTCATATGCCGTAAGCAGAAATTTCTTGACAGGCACATGTCTGTCAGGGCAAAATAAAAATATTTGGCATTGTTTTCTTTCTTTTGAAAGGTATCCAAATCATTGCATGTGTTTTTGGCCTGCTTCAGCGTTCCTATAGACTTTTTTGTGTGAGAAGCAGTTCTGATGTGAACAAAAGCCTATGAACACTGACTCCTCTAGTGTGTGCTTCCATCATCCAGTCATGTGCAGGAGCTGTGATTGGATGTTTACTCTCTCCTGCCCTTCATTTCATCTTGTATTTAGGAGATCAGGCTACAGACCAGGGTGGATTTGATTTCATCACAAGTAAAATAGCTTGATTTAAATCAACTCGATTTAAATCATAATTTTTAAATAGCAACTGTCATCCATGTCCCGCAGCTACTCCTCTGACCTGCTGTTGACTCACCGACAGTCCGATTCATTTTAATGGGACAGCTGGTGATGCAGCAGTGACACAACAAGGTGAGAGACGTGGCGGCAGCAGGTGAGTGTAAGCCACTAACAGACGCTACCATGATGGATCTGAAATGACAGGTTCTTTAAATGTAAGGACTCATTCTTGCTGGTAGTTAGAATCGTTCATATTTGCAAACAAAATGAAGGTTTCCCATTTATAAGCTGTCAGGTTAGTAAAACCGCAATATCTGAACCGATTCAATCATACAGTTCATAGTGTACATAGGTTTGAAAAACAATTGGGTAAAGGAATATTCCAGAACCTTGTTTTATCTCATGGTAACTGAAATTGTGTGACTGCATCAATGCAGTGCATGTTATTTTAGCTTGCAGAGCTTGGATTCATTGAATGAGTTTACCAAAAATAGTAATTTAAAAAAAAGTATTGTAGGATATACAGCCTTGTGCTACATAACTTGGCTCCATTTCATGTTGAATAAACTAAAATTATCAATGCATCTTAAATCGAAATTTATCTTTTTAGATTTTTACACCAAAAGCTGTCTATTAAAAAAAAAAAAAATTGATAAAATTTTTTTTTTTTTTTTTTTTTTTTTTATCATTGATTTTATATCCACCCTGCTACAGACTATATCAGTTGCTTGCATTTTAAGGAAAGGTTTTGTCTCTGTACTAGTTGGTGATTCTAATAACTTTAGCCTAATTGTACAGTACTTGTGCTACCTAATACTAAACCATGGGATTTTATTTAGTATATAAACTAGCGTTCCTAGTGCAGAATAAGCACATTGTGTGGGTCTCCATGCAACAACACTTGTTGTCAGATCAGCTTCTTTGTCCCTGGGGGAGCAATCGCGTTTCTAGATATGGGCTACGTGCTGACTACCTACCTAGCACTAAGTTGGGTCCCCTCTTGTTACCAGCACGGGAATCTTTGTTTACATGATTTGTTCGCTTTTATATGAATGAACTGTTTAGTAATAGTATTTATGAGCTTAAGTTTTTTTTTTTTTTTGTTTTTATATTCAAGGAGTGGATCATGTGATTCCCAAAACTGGCTACTACTGCAGACTGTGCTCACTGTTCTACACAAGTGAGGAGGTGGCAAAAGTTACACATTGCAGCAGCCTGGCTCATTATCAAAAGCTCAAGGTAAGGGTGTGTGTGTGTGTGTGTGTGTGTGTGTGTGTGTGTGTGTGTTTTTTTTTGTTTTTTTTTTTTTTTGTTTTTTTGTTTTTTCCTCCTCTGACCTTCCAAGTTAGGCTGACCATTAATGTAAAGGGGGACAAAACATTTAGGTGTCTGTTTAGATTACATAGGCACTTAATAAACTTTAGTTCCTGGTCAGATATTTGTTGAGAGAATCCTTATATGGGTTACTTGGACTACAAAACAATTTGATTTCATAGCAAATAAGGAGCTCTTAAAGTGATTTTAAAGTCTTATTTTTGCTTAAAAAAAAAATAACAAACATGTTTATACTTACCTGCCCTGTGAGCAGCCCAGATCCTCCTCTTCTCGAGGGCCTGTTCGGTGCTCCTGGCCCCTCTCTCCTGTTGAGTGCCCCCCACAGCAAGCAGCTTGCTATGGGGGCACCCGGGCCGAGCCACAGCTCCCTATGTCCATTCAGACACGAAGCTGTGGCCTGGCCCCACTCCCTTTTCTCTCCTCATTGGCTGCTCACTGTCTTTGACAGCAGCAGGAGCCAATGGTGCTGGGAGTGTCGGGCAGCTGAGACACTCGTGCAACATCGCTGGTACTAGAAGTATCTCAGGTAAGTATTAGGGGGACTGCTACACACAGAAGGCTTCTTATCTTAATGCATTAAGATAAAAAAAAAAACCTGTCTTTTTATAATCTCACTTTGCTAGGGTCGTGGAAGTCCAAAAAAATGCAGGCATTGGCAGCTGTCTGCAGACTTCTGACTAGAGTTTGTTGAGAACCCTGTCTTTAGGTGACTGATGTAAAAATTATTTGAACAGGACAGTTCCAGCGCTGCTGAATGTCAAGTGTTCCCTACAGTTTTCTCAATTGTATTTTTGGGTTTTTAATTTTATGATCAGACACCTCAAATATGCTTTTAGTTTTTGCTGGTAATCACCCACAGGCTTATTACATGATCCACCAGAGAGATCTCCTCTGTCACCCAATGTCTTCTACTCCCACTGCATTCTGTAAAATGTATTAAGAGGAGATAACTGCAATTTTCCAGCTTGTATCCAACCAAAACTAAACCAGTAAAATGTTGGATGCCGTTAGATGTATCTTACCTCTTGATGTATTCATACACAATTTTGTTTTCTCTGCAGAAAATTCTGAACAAGACGGCCAAAGCTTCAGAGAAGAAAAACTAAGCAGAAGGAAGACTTTTTATTTTTTTTATTTTTTTTTATTTGCATCAGAACACTTTGGGGAAATTGTGAAATAAACTGTTCACCAATAAACTGATAGTATATTAGATTTGTTTCAGGATGTAAGTACAGTAGCAGTTACTTGCAGTTATTTTGAGTTGTGTCTTCTCAATAGTTTGCTTATTTCATACAAAATCCTAGAGCAATGTTTTCTGCAGTAATGGTCACAGTATTATATAAAGCTTCCAATCTGAGACTGTTCAGGGTGCCTCAAGTTTTAGGTGGCTTTGAAAGGACTCAACATTGGAGAGACCACAAAAGTGAACATCCTTTAAACTTTGTACATATTTAACTCCTTCATGCTGCCTTCAAGGCAGCCGTCTCATGTGACCACTGTGGTCAGTCACATGATCGAGAGCCCTTCATGTTGATAATAAGAAGGCAAGAGCTGTCAGTGACCGCTTAGTGTGCTGTGAGCATGCTTTCAGCAGACATCCTCTGGTCACTATGAATGCACGTGTGTGGCAGCTGGATGTTACAATCTTGTTGCTGCTGCGTAACTGCATTGCGCAGTAACAAGAGGTACGTAAACTAAGCATTCCAACAAAGTTATGTAGGCCTTATTTAGTGGTGGTTCCCATCATGCAAGTGAATGGCAAATCTGAAACTGCACGTTTGATCAGGGTTTAGAGCCCAACTTAATTTCAGTTTAACTTTAGATGCATCAGAAGAAAAACTGTGCAAAGTCTTTTGCTTTCTGTAGACACAGCAGGGATCCTTCTCTGAAGAATGCTGGCAGAGGACAGGTTATTACACTCCAGCTGTGGCTGCTTTCTAAAGAAAACCAACTGCAGGACTTCGCACACCTTTTTGTTTTAATGCACCTGGAATAAGTTTAGCGAATTTAAACTGTTCAGTAGGGCTTTACCAGTGACAGACATTGAAGGGCAGCTCCAGTCAAACAGCAAAAGACTTGTGTATCAGTATTTATCTGCCCCAAAGATTTTAGTAATGCACATATCCTTTGTGTTTCCCCAATCCCTGTGTTAAATGGCTACGTTACATCAGAGCTTGCAGTTTTGAACATTGTGTTATTATCCCAACCTCTGCCTGCTCTTTGGTTAGCTTTTTATTTTTTGTCCATTGAGGGATTCAGGAGTTATTCACCTTCATGGTGTGCTGCTGCCTGCAGGAGAATTGGACACTAGCTAACAAAACTGCTGGCCAGCCCAGGATAACCCTCCTACTAGCAGCATGCCTCAGTAACTGTGGAGCCCAAGTGCTTTATGTGATGTATTTTAATTCACCTGTGTTCATTTTATACACTTCCCCAGAGCAAATCCATTTTATACAATTTGTTTGCTAGTAGTGAAACTGTATTCAGCCAAACTGAATAAAATGTAACACTTTTTTTTTCAAAGGCTTGTTTTTTTGTTCTGTATTGCTTTAATGAGTTGTATAGGACATTGCACCCTACTGTGTATTTTAGAGACTGGTAAACCCTGAGTACTTTGGTCACCACCTCAAGTTGTGCTGTAAGACAGCTGTACTGTGGGGGGGGGGGGGGGGGGTCGCTGACTTTGTGGAACTCCAGAAAAAGTTATTTGATCCTGAAAAGTAATGTTTGATACTTTATCAACTATTTCCAAATTGTTGTGATTGCTAAAATGTTTGTTTTAATTGTACAGTACAGGGCATACCAAGATTATTTACACACAAAGGTAAAAATGCGTACCTTCAGATTGGGTGCCCTTAGAGCAGGGGTCTCAAACTGGCCTCCCTCCAGCAAAAGTCCCATGAGGCATTGCAAGGCTGACATTTACAAGTATGACTCCCTCAGGCAGAGGAATGATGGGACTTTTAGTTCAACATCTGGAGGGTTTGATGAAACTCCCCATACCCAACTTGTGAGTCAGTCCTCGGCTTTGTTCTAGTTTCTGAAGGTGGTGGATCTCTTCTCCTTCATGGAGAAAATCAACCTCGGCCTAACTAGTGTGTTTTTTTTTTTTTTTTTTCGTGTGTGTGTATTGAGAGGGGAAAAAAAAAAAATCTGTCTGTGTGTCTCTCTCTGTCTGTCTGTCTGTGTGTGTCTGTCTCTCTCTCTCTCTCTCTCTCTCTCTCTCTCTCTCTCTCTCTCTCTCTCTCTCTCTCTGTCTGTGTGTCTCTCTCTGTCTGTCTCGATATATCTCTTTGGATTCTTCAATTAACCCATCATTGTCTTCTAAAACACCAACATAGAAGCAACGTATCTAAATCGGTTAATCTCTGTAAAAACGTGGGAGCCATACCTGGACGTTGCATCCCACATCCCATGCATAAAGTCTGAGGCCAGAGAGGGATACCCATTCTGTTGCCCACACAACTGCAAATTTGTGACCATGACTTTTCAAAAAAGTGTCTAGAAAAATTTAGGTGAGAGGTTTTAACAGTTTCCACTTTATTGCTGTAGCCTTTGGAGTATATGTTTTTTAAGTAGTCTCCCTTCAGATGTGAATAGACTGGGTCCTCCACCACAAAGCCCAAGAGACATGCTTTTGGACAGAGGTGGACAGCTGTTATGGACATATGATCCACTGCATTCAGTTAGAAATGGAATTCAATTATTTTAATTGTACAATACAGGACACAGACAATGTTCATGAACCCTGGGTTATAGGCTGTATTAGATGCTGGCAAACTTTTGAGGATGCATCCCCCTTATAACCCTACCCCACTCTTGAGGCCTTCATTTTCTCCCTTTGTCTTTCAGGACAGCACCTGGAGAGAGCGCAGCTCCACCCACTTTCCCAGGAAACACTGCAGTCAGTTTCTTTAAAGACCAGACGCTTCCATCAGTTGTAGTGTTTCCTCCGCCATGGTGGAAGCGCTGCAGGGAACCAGGGGTGTGCTACGCTTTCTCCAGGTGGGGAGAGTATGGGCATATCGGTAGAAGTTCTTTCTCTCTCAAGACAGCCCAGCATCCTCCCTCACGTGCAGTGGATACTCCAGCGTCCCCTTCTCTTCATGCTCGGCGAGAGCCAGGCTGCTGAAGATCCCGCTCCTGTAAACCGGTGGCATGGCTAGGGAGAAACGAATGGCGTCTCCTACACCCCAGAGCCTCATGCCTTCCGGGTTCCGATGCCGAGCGCGTCATTCCAGCTGGGGGTGGGGCTTCTAGCAGCGCAATGCAGGTTCCGGCCGCTGGAACGCAGGAGGAGGGGGCGGTCTCGTGGCTGACGCAATTTCCGGCCCTCGCAGCGGCCCGGGAAAATCACATTAAAAAAAAAAAACACAGTACGCCGCTGTAATCCTGGCAGCGATGGAGGATGATCAAACGGCAGGAGCCACGCCAGGCCCAGGTAAGCAGGGACAGTGGTCTCTGTCTCCTTTACTCTATGGGCACTTATTTATTCCCTTCCTATAAATTCTATGGGAATTTGGAAGCCTGCAAATCACTCTTCCTATGTATTGCAAACAGGAAAAATGATTAATTATTCGTTTTGAAGTGGATCTGTGGGGTGATTCACTGGCTGTGGTAGCAAAGGCACAGGGGTTAAAGTGTTGACTCCCCCTTTTTTTGTACAGCATGTTTAGCTATGATTTAAATACAAATGGGTTTTTTCTTTTGGTGTATTTCAGAAAGCTAAAGACCAAACATTCCTCCCCTCCTGTTAAAAGGAGATGTCCGTCATGTAAAAATATACTTAGAGAATCCTGGACCAAGATATTCAGGTCCTGTATTGCAGATATAGTTAAGGAGGAAACTACCCCTGTGACTCAACAAGGAGAATTACTAAGCTCCTTCCGGAAGGAACTGGCGGACACCTTTGAGTCATTCCGGTCCTATCTGGATAAATGCCCAGCTGCAAGTGGCAGTACGGTACCCCGTTCTCATTCTTCTGTTTCTGCATGCAGAGGGGGCAGTGACTCAGAAGATGAAGAGCGTAGTGTTTTCCCAAACTCTGAAGAACAAGTGGAAGAAGAGAGATTTCTTCTCGGTACAAATTATCCCTAGAGGGAGGTGGATGATCTTCTAAAAACTATCCACACTACCCTTAACATCAGAGGATAAAACCCAGTTGTCCTTACATGATAAGATGTTCCAAGGCTTGGGTGAGGAAAAACAGGGTTTTCCCAGTGCATAAGTTTCTATCGGAAACTATAAAAAGAGAATGGAAGGACCCAGAGAGTCCCTTTCTTTTCAAGATCCCTCAAACTGAAATTTTCTTTTGAAGAGGATAGCTCGCAAGTCTGGAACAAAAAAACCAAAGCTTGACACAGCTTTTTCCCCAAGTATCAAGGAACACTGACCTTGCATTTGAGGATATGGGTATCCTAAAAGATACCATGGATAAGAGGGAGGACTCCCTATTAAAGAAAGCATGGGACTCAACCCTAGCAAATTTGAAGCCAGCCATGGCCTCAACGGTGGTAGCCAGGAATCTGGAGCAGTTGAAAGCCCATATTGAGGTGGGAACTCCTCGTAAGGATCTGTTAGATACCCTCCCGGTGCTACTAAAAGCGGTGGGGTACATAGCAGATGCTTCAGCTGAATCAGAATGTGAGCCAGATCCTCAGCTTTAATAAATTCAACTCGTAGAGCTTTATGGGTCAAAACATGGACCGGGGATACAGCCTCAAAAACAAAATTATGCGGTCTACCCTTTGAGGGAGATCTGGTATTTGGCCCGGGTCTTGAAGCCATACTTGACAGAACGGCTGACAAGAAAAAGGCTTTCCCTATAAAGTAAAAGGTGATTCCTCAAGGCAATAAAAATATTCGTGGTAAAGAAGCCTTCAGGTAAATTCAGATTAATTCTGAACCTGAAGATTCTCAACAGATCTATCAGGTACAAAAAATTCAAAATGGACACGATCTTTTCAGTAAAGGGTCTCCTGATCCCAAACTGTTTTATGGCATCCATAGACCTGAGAGATGCATATCTTCATGCATCCCAAAAGCACCTAAGGTTTGCAATCAAAAGGGGGGACTCAATCCTACATCTCCAGTTCAGAGCACTTCCCTTCGGGCTGTCATCCTCTCCGAGGATATTCACAAGGATCTTAGCAGAGGCCTTAGCCCCACTCAGAATAGAGGGAATATTGATTGTCTTGTATTTAGACGATCTTCTAATATTTGCCAAGACAAGGGATCTATTAGAGAAGGGTCTGGAAAAGACAAAGAGACACTTGGAGCGTCTCGGCTGGATAGTAAACAAGGAAAAATCAAACATGATTCCATCACAGTATAACCCAGGAATTTTATTTTCTATCGATTCCATTCAGGAGAGAATCTTTGTACCCAAGGAAAAGATAGAGAAGATTCAGAATGCGGTAAAAAAGACCCGGACAAACATGCCAATCTCCATCAGGGCAGCTATGTCGGTCTTAGGGCTCCTCACTGCAGCTATACCAGCAGTACATTGGGCACGTTTACATGCAAGGGATCTCCAGCAGGCAATCCCGAGGAATTGGTCCTATGGAGAGTCCCTGGAAAAGTTGATAAAAATGCCTCCGCAAGTTCAGAGGAAGCTATGGTGGAGGAGGAGCCACTCAAACCTGGACAGGGGCCTGCTCTGGTGCTTTCCCTTGGAAAAGAGGTTGACAACAATTGCAAGTTCTTGGGGTTGGGGCGCCCACCTGGACGGACAGATGGCTCAGGGGAGTTGGACAAGCAGGGAAGCCAGTAGATCCTCCAATTGGAGGGAACTAAGGGCTATTCTCCTAGGACTATGGGCCTTCGAGAAACTAGTCCAGGGTCACCACGTCCAAGTTTTGTCGGACAACGCCACAGCAGTGGCATATATAACAAGGCAAGGAGGCACGAGGAGCAGGCCCCTGCTATCCTCGTCCCTTCAAATTCTATCCTGGGCAGAACCTACTAGCAGACTTTCTGAGCAGAGAAAGAATACTAGAAGCAGAGTGGAGTCTGAACACAGAGATATTCCAAAAACTAATGGAAAAATGGGGAGCTCCTCAAATAGATCTATTTGCATCCCAGAAGAATACAAAGGTAAAGGCTTTTTTCTCACTAAACAGGCAAGATCAAGCGAGAGGATTGGATACGCTAGCACATCCGTGGAACTTCCACTTGTGCTACGCCTTTCCCCCCTTTCAGATGATCCCTTTGGTTTTAAAGAAACTACAAAAAGAGGCCACGAGTATGATCCTAGTGGCTCCTTTTTGGCCCAAACGTGCTTGGTTTGCAACGGTACAGAGGATGGCGGTAGAACCTTATTGGATTCTTCCACTGCGGAAAGATCTCCTAACCCAGGGACCCCTTCATCATCAAAATATCAAGCACCTCAAGCTGACAGGGTGGTTACTGAGGAGCAGATCTTAAAAAGAGTTTTTTTTTTTTTTTCAGATAAGCTAGTCTCTACCCTTTTAAGTAGCCGTAAGGAGGTTACCAGAGCTATTTATTTTAAGACGTGGAAGCAGTTTAATTCCTGGTGCACGGCTAAGAAGCTTTCACCACAGGAAATGCTTTCAGTCTTAGAGTTCCTCCATGATGGAATGGAAATGGGGTTGGCAGCTAATACCTTGAAGGTACAAGAAGCTGCATTATCGGTTTTCCTTGAGAGACAGCTAAGGAGCCGCTTATTACATTTTTCAAGGCATTGGCCAGAGCTAGGCCAATACCTTTTAATTTTTTTTCCAAAATGGGACTTATCATTGGTTCAACAAGGTTTAATCAAAAGGCCTTTTGAACCGCCAGAGGAAGCAACAATCAAATTATGGTCGCTAAAACTAGTCCTGTTAGTAGCAGTTACATCAGCTAGAAGAGTAAGCAAGTTGCAAGCTCTATCCATAAAAGAACCTTTTTGTTATATATTTCCAGACTGGGTAGTGCTAAAAACTGACCCGGGTTTTCTGCCAAAAGTGCCAACAGCATTTCGTAGGACACAAGAAATAATTCTCCCTATCTTTTGCCATACACCATCCAGTTCTAAAGAGAAGTCTTTCCATACCCTGGGCGTGAGAAGGTGTTTACTACACTATATAGAAATAACGAAAGATTTCAGAAAATCGAATTCTATAATTGTTCTATTCTCCGGACCACGTAAAGGGTATAGTGCGTCCAAAAACACTATAGGTAGATGGCTGAGAATGGCCATCAGTGAAGCCCATAGAGCTTCAGGGGCAGAGGCCCATTCAACAAGGGCAATAGCAACGTCCTGGGCGGAAAGAGCAGGGGCTTCTCCGGGTCGGATCTGTAAAGCGGCCACGTGGACGAGTTTCTCCACCTTCACCCGCCACTACAGGTTGGACTTGCTATCAGCATCGGAACAATTGTTTGGCAGGAAAGTCCTGCAGGCGGTGGTCCCACCCTAGAGTAAGTACTCTCTCATCATCTCCAGGTGCTGTCCTGAAAGACGAAGGGAGAAAACCCTAGTTAGACTTACCGGTAACGGTATTTCTACAAGTCTTTCAGGACAGCGCCGATGACCCGCCCTACGAGTATTTGCAGTTTGCAATACACATTTTTGATCTATGGAACCAAAAACCAGAAAAAAGTCCCTGGCCCTTTCCATAAAATGCACAGATGTGAACATGACTTTTTAGAAACCATGCTGAATGGACTGTAGTGTGTTTCAGCAAAACTGTAACCGCACTAAAAAAAAAAATGCAAAGGTGTGAACCAGGCCTTACTGGCCCGAACTGCTGACGTTCCTTGCCATGAGGGTGGGGGACAGGGTACCTGTCAAAAACAGACACCTGCTCCCACCCCCCGAAATACTTAGGACCATGTGATCTTTCATTTTTTCTTTTTTAATAAATCTGCAAAAATGTCAACAATTCTGTGTTTTTCTGTCAATATGGGGTGTTGTGTGTACATTAATGAGGAAAAAAATGAACTTAAATGATTTTAGCAAATGGCTGCAATATAACTGTCAAGTTGAACCTTGAAATAAAGGACATCAACGCCAATAGAGCTGCATTCGTCTCATGTATGTTTACTTCAGAATATGCACTGTACATACAGTGGATCACATCTAAATTGATCGTGATACAGATTATAAAGTGGTTCAGACTTTTATAGAAACTCCTAGCATTACATTCTATGGCGGGCAAAAGCCCAAAGTTACACGTCATAAGTACGTATTTCACCAAGTATGTCAACACAGCTTTTGGCCAGTTTTCTGGGTCATCTTGACCTAACTATTTTTAATTAAGAATTATTTTGACAGAAAAGGAAGAATAATTATTTGGGAAAGGTTAATTTGACTTTTACACAGGGACTTTCTATGTCAACATCTTACCATATCACATCCTTTCCGAGAATTGTGTCAGGTCATTGGCAGACACATTCAATTGTCAGCTGGTCAGCCACTTGTGTTGCAATACCAAAAGAATTCAGAAAAATCTTAGAGAAAAACAAGAATAATAAGAAATATCAGAAATACAAATTCATGTTAAAGAGGAACTCTGGATACATAGAAAGATATGGTTCATATATTTCATATCTTCACAGCCCCTCCTGTGTTTAGAATTCTTTCGGTATCCCTTTTAAGCTTCTTCTGTATCTTTAGGTTGATCTCCAGGTATACGGACCACCATCTCACGAGCAGTTCTGACTCGAGACCTTAAGGGCTCAGAAGAACCAATATTAGTACCAGCACGTGTGATTATCTTCAAACAACATTTGCATAACATAGGTGCGCATTTAACTATCAGGATTATGAGGACTATAATTCCTACAATATATAGAATACCAAGTAAAATTCCAGAAAACCATCCTGCAATACCAGAAAACCAGTTGAGAGGATTGAGCCAGGAAAGCCAGCTTTCCCAGCTACCTTCAACCCAAGCGAAATTTAACCTTCATTTGTTGTACCTTTTCTACATGCGAAATGATGGCATCTTCAGTCTTAGTATCATTTCCAATGTAGTTACAACAAGTAGTTCCCACTATGGTGCATATTCCTCCTTGACTGGCCGTGAGATAATCCAGCACCAGCCGGTGCTGCAAAACCTCTTTTTTGATCATCTTTAATTCTATAGCAAGGGCTATAAAGTTTCTATCATACAAGGCAGTAATGTTATCCATCAGGTCTGCCAAATCTATGATGAAACTGAAAGCCTTTTTAATACAACATCTATTTACCCAAGGAATAGAAAACAGTGGTTTAATCTCTCTGTCATGTGATTCAATATTTGTGAAGTTATCATCTGACTTAGGATAAAATGTAGGCCTATCAGGAGAATCGTCATTTTTCACATTAATTTCAGAGTCTTCTTTTTCTTCTTGTCCTCCTGGGGTTTCATCTTCTCCTGGAGCTGACTGATCATTGAGGTCCCTTTTAACAAGGTGCACAACGTCTTTTTTTAAGAAAGTGTACAGGTATTTTGTGGAGCTGTGTTTCTTGAAAGTCATTATCCTCCATATACCAAGTAGCAGGTATGACTCTACCAAAGTAACAAACCCCATTAGAATTCAAAGGAACCCAAGTATATGCTTTCTTTCCACATATGAAGTAATAACCTGGTGGGGCAGCACAAGCTTTATTGAAATTATATCCTTGTAGGCACATCAATAGCTTCATATTGTTCTGCCGGGAATGTTGACGATGTGTGTAATCATGTAATTCCTGATATCTGTTGGTACTCCACACAACATCTTTACCATCAAACCAGTACCTGATATCGGCATTATCCATGCAGTTAGAGTTCGGGTAGTACTCTGGTAACCCTGGGAAAGCAACTCAGGTGTATAGGTTTGAGTAAAGTTAATGCAGACAGCTGGTTTTCTCAATGGAGCATTTGTGAACAGTAGAAGTGAAATAGCTCTGTCAATCATTGTTCTACTGACTTCACCAAAGTGTGCACTGTCCTCTATTTCAGCTAAAGTGCTAGGTATTCCTAACAAAGGCATAGTCTTATGAGAAATAGGTGCATGTGTGCATATACAGCAATTAGTGATATTCAGTTTCTTGGCAGCTTGCAGGTGCATAGATACAAAAGAGTTATGGAAAGGCTCTGCTAGTTTGGCATGATATTCATGTGCGGCTTTCCTCCGTGCTCTTAGATCAGTATCTGAAACCGGTTCAAGTTGTGACATTTCTTCCATTACAGTAGCATTAAAAAGAAAATTTTTTTTTGAATTATTTTTGGTGTGATGGTGATTTCTATTCCCAACAGGTTGGCGTGGCTATGGGAGCTAAATTTGCTCCCAGCCTCGCCAACCTGTTCATGGCCGAGTGGGAAGACAGGAAGGTATGTAGCCAGAGAAGACCTCAGTTATTATTTTACCGAAGATTCATTGATGACCTCTTATTCATTTGGGAAGGTACAGAGGAATCAGCGATTGAATTTATACAAGAGCTTAATAATAACTCTAACAACATCAAATTGGAACATCAAATTAGCAGCGCCTCGGTCAATTTCCTTGACGTAACGATTATAAGAGAGGGAGATGCATTAAGAACAAAAGTATATTTTAAGCCAACTGCTCGGAACAGTTTTTTATTGATAAGAAGTGGCCACCACCCAGTATGGATAAAATACATCCCCAAAGGACAGTTGTTACGAGTTCGATGAAATTGTACTAAATTAGATGATTATTATGAGCAGGCTGAAGTCCTCAATGATAAATTTGTACAAAAAGGGTATGAAGTGGAAGAACTGAATAAGATCACCCAAGAGGTGGCTTCAGTCTCCAGGGAACAGTGCCTAACAAAGCCCTCAACTGTGTCAGAGGATATTCGACATCAATTTGCATTCATTTCAGGGTTTCACTGCCAATATAAAGAGATCGAGAATATTTTTAAAAAACACTGGCACATTCTGTGTAAGGACAGACACTTGGGTGAGGTACTACCAAATCAACCGAGGTTTATATATAGGAGGGCGCCAAACTTCGGAGACCGGGTAGTGAAGAAAATATTGGACCCACCAAGGCGGAATGTATTCGGTTTTGATTTCAAAGGGTTCTACTGTTGCAGGTGGTGTGTTTGCTGCCGGACAACAAGAGTGAACCACAGAGGAGTTACGAGTATAACAAATAGGGAAGGGGAATCCTTTGAAATCAGGGAATTCAGCACATGTAACTCCACACATGTCGTGTATTTAATGTGGTGTCCGTGCGGCTTACTATATGTAGGGAGAACCAAGAGACTCTTGAGGATTAGGATCTCAGAGCATATGACTAACATAAAAAATGGATACAGGTTCCACAGTGTCTCCCTACATTTTAAAGAAAAACATCAAAAGGATCCCTCCCTATTACAGTTCTGTGGGATAGATGTAGTCCACCCCTCTTGGAGGGGGTCTAACAGAGTTAGGGACCTATCCTGAAGGGAAACCAGATGGATATATCTTCTGAAGAGTTTAGCCCCTAAGGGATTAAACATAGAACTGGATCTAAACTGTTTTATCAATGATTTTTAATATGAGGCTATTTCAGTTTTGGGTTCATGTCTCTCTGTTATAGTCTTTTTTTAGTCCTTTTGTAGTCTCCTCTTTAGTCCTTTTATTATCTTTTTAGGGTTCCAATATAGGAGGTATTATTTTCATTAATAAACATTGATATGATACCCCCTTTTTAGGTGAGAGTGAGGGTGAGTTGGTGAATTTACATTTTCATCAGTCCCCGGCCCTGTTCACTACATCTGTAAAATATTAAATAAACTATTAATCCTTTTTGATATATTTTGGATAATCTTCATGTAGTATGCATAGATTGTCACTCATATAGAATGTTCAGGCTCTTTATTGGATTAATTTTTAACATACAATACATATTGGTATGGGGTTACATTTTAATTTTGGATTTACTCCTGAAAGGATTGATATATTAAAATAAGGTTTCTTACCATGAGTGCCTAGGTTTTATATTGGATTAATTTTTAATAAATAACATATATCTTATTTGGTTTTAATTTTAAAGTTATATCCGAAAAGAATGATGTATTAAATTAAGAGAGGTTCTCACCATGAATACTTTTATGTAAGTTGAATATTCTGCAATATGGACACTGGACACTAGGGGGTTGCTTGCTGTTTGAACACCAGCCAGTATATAATAAGACTGGATGGGATGAGGCATGCAGTTACCACTATTGACCAGCGGGGAAATCTATACAGGATTCCTTTATCCAGTTTACCAGAATTGATCTAAAGTTTAGAATAACTGGGAGTGATATGTATAATGATTAAAGTGAGGTGCTTTATATATAATGTTTTAAAGGAGTTTATATATGCTCGATTCTGCCTCTTAGGTGGTTGAATGAGATATCCTATGTAGAATCAGCAGAACGGGGACGCGAGGTGTGCGCATGCGCAATGCGTGGCCGAATGGGCGTCAATTAAGAGCAAATATAAAGGGTGAATGACAGCATACACAGCCAATCCCATGATTAAGTCTACTGATGACGAAACATGTCGGGGGCGTGGCTGTGAGACGTGACACACAGCGCGGTTTACTACACAAGAGTCAGGAAGTTTGAGTGCACGGAGGAGTGGAGGATAGCCGAAGGGAGGGGTGAGATTGCAGTGAGACTGCAGCCCAGAGATAGCACACCTCGGGCTCGCCGTGACCAACAGTTGTTTTGTTGTTTTATGTTCCACTTGTTTGAAGATTGCTTGAAGATTGATGTGATCCACACATGATTTCTGCTGTTTTATCTTTGGTAAAATGTGAGTGCATCAGTTGAAGATTGCAGTGGTTTTAATAAATGTTATTTGCTGGTTTACACTATTGGAGCACTTTATTTTCTTTCATGTGGATCTATGTAACAACTATCCTCCTGGACATCGATTATTCCATTTACCCCTGGGTGTGGTAAAACTAGCGTTTTTTGCCTTGCATGAAAGTGCTGGCATTGTAATTCGGTGAGTGCATTTCTGGAGTGTGTGTATCACTAAACACAGGGGTGAGGTGAAAGACACTTGAATGTATGCAGCTGATATTACACTAGATGTGGTCACAAGCAGTTCCTCTTGGATGGATCCGATATATATGGACTGTGATGCGATGTTTTGATATGTCACAGCATGGAGTGCAGTGATTTCACGCAGTGTTTCACTTGTATGTCACAGATAAATACAATTAACAGATTGTGTTACTTGGATTTCTAGATTAATAGCACTACTTATTTGTCACGTGTTAAACACAAACACAAACAGGAGGGTCTCACCACTATTGTGTTAACACAGAATTTTGGTCACACAATATTTTAGCGCCCCATATTTATCCCATATTCCTTCAGGTGATTATTGGGTCATCAGTGGCATGTAGGATTAAATATTTTATATGTAGGGTCATCTATATTGTCACCACATCCCACCTTATCCTAGCGCCCCCTACAGTCTCGTGCTATATGTCCACTCAATCTGCACTTGAAGCAAGTGGGGGAGGCACGAGGTTGCAGGGTTGGGGGTCTTGCTCTATTTGGAATGATTTGTTGGTATCGGGACTGAATTCTAGGGTTTATACGTTGTCCCTCATTTTGTCTCCAATTGCCACGCTTTTGCCGTGGCGCCCCATAATTAGAGATATATACCACTCCCGAAGGTGGGTAGGGGGGGCCGCTAACAGTACACCCAGAGGTTTCTTTCTCCATCCCACTGTATTTCTTCCCTAATCTCAGGCAACATTCCACCCACCAATACATTCACCAACTCTGGTCGCTTCATATCACTTTCATCATCTGGAATCCAATCAGTATGCTTCTGAATAGCATTCTTGAATCTATTCCAGTAATCTAACACATCCTCACCTTTCTTCTAAACATCATCCATCAATGCTCGCATATCTTGCAAATACATTCCATATATCCACATACTTTTCTGGCACGGCACAATCAATCAAGATCCACATATCAAAATATGTAGCCTGTTGCATTTTCTCTATTCACATCACATAACTTTTTATACCATTTCTTTGGACATTTCTCTAAGTTGGGCAGATCAGCAATAATTGCCCTAATTTCATTGGGTTTCCAGGGGACATAAACTTTTCCTATTCTTGCGGTATAATTACCCTGGCCATCTTCTTCACCCAGTAAATCTACCTCTCTCAAGGGCATTTGTCCAAATGGTTCTAATTTGGATTTAAAATACTCTTTTGTCCTTTGTCTATCTTCTGGGGTACGCTGGGGTAGTAATCCCAACCGTTTTACTTGTTGCCTAGTTAACACAGGTGAAGCATGATCTCTAGATCCCCTTGCTGGAAGAGTACTAGTATCAGATTTACTTAATTTATTAAATCTTGCTAAGGCATCTGCTCTTGCTGGAGTGTACTGTCACAGTTCCCCATATTTCTCAAATGTCATTGTACCATCTACATCATAGAATGGTTCCTTTCTACGATAATGTGGGGAATACTGTTTATTAACAAGTTTACCTATGTGTCTACGCTGTGGAGGTTCTATCATAACACTTGGAGTGGCCTGCTGATAACCAGATGCCTCTCCTATATCATCACTAGCTGACTCCCCTCCTGTAGTTTCCACTTGCTGTACCATAGGTGCAGACGGTCCTGACAATTACCTTCTTATTGAGTCATAAGGGGAAGCCCAAGCATTGGGCATCTCATCCTCATCTTCTACATGTAAAGCAGCTTTCTCTGAGTACATTTTATGGGGGGGTTTATATCCTTCCTGGATACTTCTTCCCAGGCTGCTAAACATTCAATCCCCCCCACAATCAGACATTTTAAAAAGCAGATTAAACAATGCATCTATTGTAGGTGTATTAAGGGGCCCTTCTGGCGGCCACCATTTAGATGGGTCCTTCTTATACTGCTTTTTTGTTAGTTTACACCATTTCACATGATGTTTCAGGGCTTCTGGGTCTCCACTCACCATCATTCTGATGATAGGAGCACTTGGTTGTAATTTGGCAATACTTAGTCCTGTTGCTTTTGCTATTTTCAATAACTTTTTTTTGCCCTATCTTTTGTTAACCCAAATGTATTCATGACAGGCAAAACATTTTTTTCAAGCAAATTTCCCATATTTATCAGAATTTCTCATTAATCTCTTCAGAAATGACAATAATTTGGAACTCCGGGACCGAGAGCTCCACCGTTTATCTTTATGGCTGTGTACCAGCAGCCCAGTACATAAGTTGAGATATCTCGCTCGTTCTACTCTCAGAAGGACGTCTCCTTTCTGAGTGGCAATAGGCTAGTCCCTATCTAGACTCCCTATTCCAGAGAACATACAGCAGGTAATTCACCTCATTTGTGGCTATCCGCTGAAGGCAATACCTATCCACCTTAGCACCACAAACGTTCAAAAAACATCATTCACCCATTTGTGACTATCCACTGAAGGCAATACCTATCTGCCTTAGGACCACAAAAGTTAAAAAAAAAAAACATACATAAAAAAAATTCAACACCACCACCAACTTCTATTCACTCTTTAGAAATTGTGGTACCTGCACTTATACATCCCTTCACAAAATATATATACATTGTCATTTCTGGAGACAAGGAGAAAAGGCAAGCGCTTTAAATGATCATTCTTTAGCATGCTTTAAATTATAATAGGTACCTTTAATATTCTCAGTAATCATGCAGAGACAAAATGTAGGCAAAATCAAATAGGAAACGTGTTTACCTTCTGTGGCTGCACTCCCCCAACTGGCCCCTCAACACCGCACAGAAAAGACAGTATTTATCATGAGAAAATAAAGGTTTTCTCACCTGAGGCCTCTTTGCTGCTGTCCGTCCTGGGGAGGGTGTTGAGCCGGTGGTGGAGATGCAGACAAGAAGACACGGATCGGGGTCACAAAAGAGCGAAAAATGTAAGGGGGTCTGAATATTATCCGTCCCAACTGTTTGTTGAAACCGAGTAAACATGAACAATAGTGCTATCTTACATGAAACCAGCTGACAATGGTCAAATTTGTGTTTTCAGACCCAAGTTACAAAGCCTTTAATTAAAGGAAAAGCTTGGGTAAATAACCCCATTGTTTCAAGGGGTGAGATCGCCTCCATAGTAAGAGTCCCATGTTGACTCAGCTCAGACAATGACTGAGATACGAGGTTAATGATACATCAAAATGACAAACAGGCACAGGTATCTGAACAGTCAATAATGAATATGTGTCTAAAATGTCTGAATGGAAGAATTGTTTGGACAGCTAAACCCTGATGTAAATCTTCTTTGAGCCTGTCCAAGGTTAATTTCAAATGCTCTAGGAAAACATTTAATTCAGTTATACATGTGGTATTTTAAATATATGTGATCATAAGTAATTCAAATGCTGTATTAGACTCCAGGTCACAGATACGACCATAACTTTAATATCTACTGACCCCATGAGTAATCTGCCATAAGGTAGAAATATAAATTTTGATATAGAACAAATTAAGAAGAATTGTGTTTAGATACCCATTATTGTTGTAAAGACATAGAAACCGTGACCGCATCTACATAAAAATACCCATATAACATGTGTTGCCCCAAGACAAATAGGTCTTCATATGCAGAAGTCATGCATTTATCCATATAAACATCCATTTTGTGTGATAGTGATTAATTGGAATTATACTGAGTGTATTGTACCCGTTGCCAGAGTCCCTGAGTAATATAGATATATATTCATTAGCCCCAATATATATATGTATGTAGATGGCAATTATGAAATAGAAAAGATTTTCTTTTAACAAATAGTTCAGAATACATTTTCTGCCCTCAGACACACCTAGTGGCTGAAGGTGATATTACCAGGTAAATTATTAGAGTTCTCCAACCAATGGAGAATAAGCCAAACCTTCTTGGCTGAGCTTATGATAATTTTATGAGCTTATTGTTCTTTATTACCCAGATGGTATAAAGGATGTGAGGGCCATAGAGAGAGGATCACAGACCCACAAGCTGGATACACCCCTAGACGATCAAGAGGCCTGCTAATAATTGACCACACCCCATCTTGCTGGACCTTGTGACTGAAACTACTCAAAGTACTTAAAATTTGTCAGATATCTTCCCCTTTTAAACTGTTGGTAAGATACAGACCAGACGAATATTAATTATCTTTTTCTCTCAAAATTGTAGGGACTGTAGTTTATAGTTTATGTGTTAACATTGTCATGTGCAGTGTTTAATGTAGTTAATCATTTGCCCATATTGATTGTCTTCTAGGCTGTGTATTATTGAAGCCGCGTTTAGGGGAATTCAGACATAAACTTGTATTACATCAATTTAAATTACTGTGGTCCCAGGGAAACCATATCGCCCCATTCAATTTAGTAGCTCTGTTGGATTAATATTTCTTTCAATTTAGCAATATCTATCTGGACTCCGTGAGACATACTTTGCATTCCTTCCGGCCAGAGAAATTCAGAGGACTGTTTCCCCGAGCGACAAGGGATATTGTGTTCTTGAACGTAAAGCGAGATTATCGCACATATTTTTCTAACAGAACAATTTGGGTTCCCCTGAGTTATTTTATAATATATGAAGAAATATTGTTTTATTGCCATGTTGATGTTTTGATAATGTGTGTGTGAAATATCAATCACCAGAAATTCCAGTTCTGTATGAAATTGTATAACTATACTTGTTAATTAATGAAATCAAATTATTTACTTATTAATTTTATTGGGAGATATTTATACATTGGTAAGAAATCCCCATAAATTAACAAACTCAGGAAAGTATTGTGGTATTTACTGATTATCTGAACAAAGTTCACAATTTTACCGTAAGGTTGGAGGCACTGAAAAACAAAACACTGAGATCTTAATTAAGATTCCATACCACACATTTACAACATAAAATTGGCAAGCACTGCTGAGATATTTTGTAAGAGAGAAGCTTACCACATTACAGAACAGAACATACTGGTCATTGTATTTGCATATACATTGTGAAAGATATCTGTTGTTATAATAACATGGCAGGTAGTGATAATGAATCAAGTTCATCTAGAAACGGTGGTAATACCGCCCCAGCTGTAGCTACCTCAAACCAGAAAAAGGTTACTGGGCCTCAGGAAAACTTATGGGGTATAGGTGTAGCGCTATTAAAAAGAGAAGATAATAATACAAAAGTCCATACATTCAATAATGAGGAAAGTTCCAAATTCGATTAATTCTCTAAATTGAATTTGGAACTTTCCTCATTATTGAATATATGGACTTTTGTATTATTATCTTCTCTTTTAATAGCGCTACACCTATACCCCATATTTTTGTTATTGCACCCAACAATATTGTGTTAGCAGCTTTTATTTAGTATTCTTTGATAGCGCAACAAATCTGATTTGTACCTCAGGAAATCTTAAGTGGGGTCCTTGACTATGGTGTGACCGAATATATTCGCAAAAGATTAGACCTAGAAAGAGAGAATTGTTGGAAACCCACACCACCTTAAATAACAAAACAGAGACGATAGAATCCCTGTCAATCGAAATCCAACAGGCTAAGAGTAGACTCAGACAATCTAAAGAAGGTCAGAAAGAGTTAGTGTGCCAGATCCAAAATGCTCATGCCTTATATGAAGAATCCCGTCACCTACTTATCGGTGTCTCCTCAGATGAATTGCACCGATGTCTAGATGGATTTCCGCTTCCGGTCTCGTTCTACCTACTTTGCTGACAGTCGGCTTCTATTTAAGGCTCCCGGGTGACTCTTTGGCTCCACCCTCGCTGACGAAGTCCTATTGGACGTAACGCCGCGTACGGGGGCGGAGCTTCATTGCACACGTCACCCGCTGCCATCTCATCAGCTGTTCGTTCAGAACAGGCTGTTTTTATAGCTGATTTATTAGTGCTACTGTGCCGTTGCTTTTAAGTCTTGCGCCGTTGTTGGCGCTTGTGTTTTTTCTGTACTTAATAAATCTACCACCTTACGGTATACGCTTAGATTTTTGCTCTCTTTTTTATAATATCAAAAGAGGTGTTAAGACACACAATGTGTCAAAACACTTTAGAATTTTTCACAACAGGGATCCACGTAAATTACAATTTTGGGGCTTAGAAAAAGTCACTAAACACTGGAGAGGGTGTAATTACATAAGGCAGTTGAGCCAGTGGGAGTCCCTATGGATCCCTGAAACCAGGGTAGCTGTCCCTAGAGGGTTAAACGTTGAGTTTGATCTCAACTGTTTTATTTCTGATAAATAGGGATATTTATGGATATGCTTATTTTTATGTGCATTTCATTTTATTGGAGGAGATGGCCGTGGGTACGTGTTAAATTAAAATTACATATGCGTTTTATTTTAATTTCTTTTATAACATTATCTGATCATGGTAGTTTTAGATCATAGTATTTTGTTATGACACTCCTGTTGTGGCACCGATCGGTGTCTCCTCAGATGAATTGCACCGATGTCTAGATGGATTTCCGCTTCCGGTCTCGTTCTACCTACTTTGCTGACAGTCGGCTTCTATTTAAGGCTCCCGGGTGACTCTTTGGCTCCACCCTCGCTGACGAAGTCCTATTGGACGTAACGCCGCGTACGGGGGCGGAGCTTCATTGCACACGTCACCCGCTGCCATCTCATCAGCTGTTCGTTCAGAACAGGCTGTTTTTATAGCTGATTTATTAGTGCTACTGTGCCGTTGCTTTTAAGTCTTGCGCCGTTGTTGGCGCTTGTGTTTTTTCTGTACTTAATAAATCTACCACCTTACGGTATACGCTTAGATTTTTGCTCTCTTTTTTGTGGGCTCGGATTTTGTTGTCAGAAAATTTTATAGCCTGCTCTCAAACTTTGTGCGAAAAAGTCCGATGGAGCCCACACACGGTCAGAATTTCCGACAACAATCTCCGATAGCACATATTCCGTCGGAAAGTCTGACCGTGTGTACAGGGCATTAGAATGGTACCTGTAGGATTGAAGAGACGTCTCTCATCTTTGATCAACCAATCAAAGAACAAGAGTACCCCAAGGGACCTGATTTGGAGAGAAATACACCTCGCACACCCAATGACCTGACCACCAGGCTTGAAGAGGCCTATGAGATAGGGCAACCTGAAATGAATGAATGAATGAATGAATGAAGGATTGATTTGTAGAGCGCTGCAAATGCGAACTGAATCGCCTCAAGGCGCTAGAAATACGTTCTCTGTTGCCAGCTCTTAGAAAAGGAAGGTCTTTAGTTTTTTCCTGAAGGCCTGATGGTTTTCTTCCATGCGGATGTGGGTCGGAAGAGCGTTCCATAGTTGAGGTCCTTGGACTGCAAATCTTCGTTCTCCCTTTGCTTTGTAGCGATATTTGGGCATGATGAGGAGATTTTTGTTAGCTGATCGAAGGCTGCGATTGGGTGTATAGTGTTTTATTTTCTCCTGAAGATATAGCGGAGCGTTTCCTTGTATGCATTTGTGGGTGAGGCAGAGGGTCTTGAATTTGATCCGATTCTTTACGGTTATCCAGTGTAGGCACTTTAGGGATGGTGAAATAGATTCCCAGGGTTTTTTTCCTGTTAACAGTCTTGCCGCCGTGTTTTGAATGTGTTGTAAGCGCGCAAGCTGATATCGGGGTAGTCCTAAGTAGAGCGAATTTGCATAGTCGAGTCGGGAATTGATGATTGTTCCCACAACTGCCGCTTTGTCTTCTTCTGGGATGAAGGGGATCAGTCTGCGTAGGAGGCGGAGGAGATGGTGGGAACCGCTCACCACTGATCCTATTTGTGCATCCATTGTCATTCCTGAGTCAAAGATGACTCCGAGGCTCTTGGCTTTGAGGCTTGGAGCGATGGTCTGTCCTAGGATGGTGGGAGGTGTCCACGGGGTCTTAATTTTGGAATTTTTGTTGGCATGTAGGAGAAGAAGTTCTGTTTTTGCGCCGTTAAGTTTGAGGGAGCTGAAGGTCATCCAGTCATCAATTGAACGGAGGCATTCTTCTAATTGTTGATGATGTTTTTTTTGTCCGGTGATGCGAAAGTAGAGTTGGGTGTCGTCAGCGTATGAGTGGAAGCAGAGATTGGTTTTCCTGATGATATTGAGAAGTGGGCGGATGTATATGTTGAATAGTACTGGTGACAGGGGTGAGCCCTGAGGAACTCCGCAGGAGATTGCCCAGGTTTCCGAGGTGAATGTACCTAGCTTCACTATCTGAGAGCGATTCTCTAGGAAGGATGCAAACCATTTTAGAGCCGGACCTGTGGCTCCTGCCACTTCTGAGAGGCGGACAAGTAAAGTATTGTGGTTCACTGTATCAAATGCTGCGCTGAGGTCCAACAGTACCAGGAGACTGGATTCTCCGTCATCTGCTGCTTCAAGGGCATCGTCCAATATTTTGAGGAGTGCTGTTTCTGTGCCAAGGCCCGGGCGGAAGCCTGATTGCAGCGGGTCCAGGAGTTGGTGTGTGTCCAGGTGGCGTTGTAGCTGCAGTACTACTGCTTTCTCCATAATCTTGGAGATGGTGTTGAGGCTTGTTATCGGTCTGCGGCAGTTAGGGTCATTAGGGTCAAGATTGGGTTTCTTCAGCAGAGGTTTGACGATGCCTTGCTTGAGAGAGGTTGGTACAGTCCCTTCTTTGAATGATTTATTTTTGAGGTGTGTAAGAGTAGGTGCCAGGATGTCGGAACATTCTTTAAGGAGTTTTGTGGGAATGATGTCGTTTGGGGATGTGCTGTCGCGAAGGCTTCTGATGATGTTTATAGTTGTGTCAGTGGTGATAGGAGACAAAGAAAAATTCTGTGGTTGTGTGATGTTCGTGTTAATATCCTCTTTTTGCTTTGGTTGAGTGAGGTTGGTTGTTCTTTTCTGATGAATTGATTTCCGGATGTTGTCGATTTTGTCGATGAAGTAATCTGATAATTCATTGCAGAATTCTTGAGTATTGTTTCCGGGTGGCTCTAAGCAAGTTGGGTTCATTGACTGAGTGACTAATTTGAAAAGTTCTCGCAGACGGTTTAGGGCAGTTGAGATGGTGTCCGAGAAATGTTCTTTTTTGGCTTTGAAGATGGCCTTGTGGTATTTCACAGTAAGTTCTTTGTAATTGGTACGATTTTCCTTGGTGGGATTTCTTCTCCATGCTCTTTCAGCTCTTCTACGTTCTTGCTTGAGTAGGGTGAGTGTGGCATTAAACCATCTCGAGTTTTTATTGCGGATAGGTGTTCTGCGTTTGGCGCCACTGAGTCTGCTGTTTGTAGTAATACCTTGTTTAGGGAGTTGAGTGTTTGTTCCGTTGAGAGGTTTGCGTTTAGCAGGAGTATTTTGTTTGATAGTGTGGTTTTGAAGAGTTCGGAGTGTAGTTTCTTCTGGGATCTATTCCAGTTTGTTGTTGTTGCCCGTTTCTGTTTTTGGGAGGTGGTGTTGATGGTGATTTTGAATTTGATAGCGTGGTGGTCAGACCACGGTAGTGGAGTGTTGTCGAGTATGTTGATGTCCATATTCTGTTTGAAGATGAGGTCTAGAGTGTGTCCTGAACCGTGTGTGGGAGCATTTATCAGTTGTTGCAGGCCCAGTTCTTCCATTTGGTTGACGCAGGCGGTTGCGATACAGTCTTGGGCAGAGTTTGCCCAGAGGTTAAAATCCCCAAGTACCAGCAGGTTTTTGGTTTTCAGGGTGTGTGTTGAGAAGAATTCGGTGAGTGGAGTAAGGAGATTGGTCTTTGGTCCTGGTGGTCTGTAGCATAGTAGTATGTGAATGGTGTCTTGAGGTGTTGTTTGAGGATGCAGTGAGAGAGTTTCCATGAAAGGCACTGAGTTCTGTAAAGTTGGTTTGGTAAACCCAAGGTGGGATTTGAAAATCACTGCTAGGCCTCCTCCTTTTTTCCTATTCTATGCTCAGTTAGGATACTGTAGTTTTCGGGCACCAATTCAGTTAGGATGGTGTTGCAGTCAGGTGTTAGCCAGCTTTCTGTAATGAGGAGGCAGTCAATGTTGTTTTCGATGATAAAGTCGTAAATTTCCAGCCTGTGCTTGACTGCAGATCTGGTGTTGATCATGGCACACGCTAGTTGTTGTGGTTGGATCGATGTCTCGCTGTTTCCGATGGTTGATTGTGGCTTTGTCCTTAGTAATTGTTCTTTTTTCAGTCTTTTTTGCGTGGCGGTTGGCAAAATTGAGGCAGCGTTTCTTAGCCTGTGAAGGGCATCTGCTGTGTATTTGAAGTTGCACATGATGAGGAGGAAGAGTTGTTGAAGGACGGTTAATCTAATGTTGATGATGATACTGATGCAGCGATACGAGCTTGCTGGAGGATGTAGGGATCAGATGGTCACCACTGCTCCTGGAGTGGTGTGGGTGACGGGTTGATGTGGTGCGGAGGTCCTGGCGGAGGTGGTGTGCCTACCACCCTCTTGTTGATCCTGAGGAAGGCGAAAAAACCTCCACTGCGATCGCCAATTGCGCAGCAGAGGAAAAATTCCTTCCTGACCCCCCTTGGGGCGATCGGGCTCGGCCCCTGGATCAACTGCTAGTGACCTCGGTGCTTACCTGTAGGATGGTGGGTGGTGCGGTGGCTGCGTCTAGGGCGATCTGCGGTGGATTGGCCTCAGGTGAATCAGTCACCAGTGCCCTCTGTGGTGAGGTCCAGTCGCGGGGGGGTGTTCCAGGTGTGACGGGCACGGGCTCTGTAGATGAGAGTGGAGGGGGGTGTGTGGCTGCCGGAGCTGGGCCGCAGCCGTGGTCTGCCCCACTAACCTAGCGGCTGGAGCGGGGTGGCTGGACCGCGGCTGCGGAGGGGTCCGGGGGGGCAACTGGGGGCTATGGAGGGAGGGTCCAGTCAGGGGGGGGGGTGATGCGGCCGGGGTGCTTGCGGCCTCGGAGGGAGGCCCAGAAGCTGTAACGTTAAGCCTAGGTGTAGCAAGATGGCCGCCGACTAGGCCCGAGCGGTGGACTGGCCGGCAATAGGAGTAGTAAGATGGCCGCCGGCTAGGCCCGAGCCAGGGGCTGTCCTAGCGTTGTTGCCTGGGCCCTTCTGCTGGAGTAGGTGGATAATCCGGTGTGGATAGGCTGGCAGGAGAGGTGGCACGGGTCCGCCGAACGAGCTACCGGGCGGTAGGTGTGAGGAGCGGCAGTAATGTGCTGCCGGGCTGTCAGCCGGACTAGGCCGGAGCCGCGGGGTCTCCTGAGCGGCCGGCCGGCTGGCTGGGTGCGGCGCCCGGAGTGGGTCAGTGAGGGGGGGTCCTGGCGTGCCGCTGGAGCGGAGGGCGGCCTGAGTCTGGATCCGAGGATGGGTGGCTGGATGCCGGAGCTGAGAGGCCGATGACCGAGGCTGAAGAGTGGGGTGGCAGTGATGTCCTGCCGCGCTGACAGCTGGAGCTAGGCCGGGCCGCAGAGGATCCTGAGCGGCCGGCCTGCTTGCCGAGCGCGGCCTCGGAAGGTCAGTGGGGGGAGGGGGGACCGGAGTGACGCTGCAGGGGGGGTCGGCAATGGGTCCGAGGATTCACGGATGGGTGTCGGATGCCGGAGCTGGTGGTCGGATGATCGGGGAATGAGAGGAGAGGCGGTGATGAGATACCGCTTAACAGAAGAGCTGGCCGGGGTCGCGGGTGTCCTGAGCGGCCGGCCAGCTGGGTGGATGTGGCCCTCGGAAGTAGGTCAGTGAGGGGGAGGGGCGTTGGCCGCTGCAAGGGGATCAGGATGGATCCAAGGGTCCAAGATGGATGGCCGGATGGCCGGAGCTGGGTGGCCGGATGGCCGGAGCTGCCACAGAGAGCTGCTACAGAGGTCTGCTCTCCACAGTGTCAGCACACAGAGCTTTCCTGGATTCAAATAAATAGTCAAGGAGATCATAGCCTTAGCCAATGCGTGCACCACGGCTTTTGTAAAGCAGTATAGACTTCCGCTAGCCTCCTATGAGTCTCTCGCCGAGATCATTAGGAAGTTACATGAATGGGGTATAATTAGGCCCATCCACAGCTCGTACAATCACCCCATCCTGGGGATTTTGAAACCCAACGGACAGTGGCGCTTGTGCACTGATCTCCGGCAACTCAACAAGCGTGTCTACATGTCAGGATGGCCCGTACCCTACATAGACCAGTGCCGTGCCCAACTCCAGGGATCCCAGGTATTCCCGGCCCTCGACTGTGCCCAGGGGTATTGGACCATAAAAGTCAGTGAAGAAGATCAGTATAAACTAGCCTTCCGTTTTGGAAATCAACAGTACTGCTGGGTGCGTATGCCTTTCGGCTATATTAATTCTGGCCATGAATTTGCTGTCTTCATGCACAAGGCTATGCCAGATGTCCTATGCCGCGTACACACGATCAGAAGTTCCATCAGAAAAACCTTGGATGGTTTTTCCGACGGAATTCCGCTCAAGCTTGCCTTGCATACACACGGTCACACAAAAGTTCTCTGAACTTTCAACCGTCAAGAACTCGGTGACGTACAACACTACAACAAGCCGAGAAAATGAAGTTCAATGCTTCCGAGCATGTGTAGGAATTTTGCGCATCGGAATTGCTACAGACGATCGGAATTTCCGATATGAACTTTTTGTCAGAGAACCTGCTCTCAATCTTTTGCTGGTGGAAACTCCGCCAGCAAAAGTCTGATGGAGCATACACACAGTCGGAATTTGCGACCAAAAGCTCACATCGAAATTTTGCTGGCGGAATTTCCGATCTTGTTTACTGGGCTTTAGAGCGAGGAACATTGGCATACGTCGATGACATCCTCATCAAAGTACTGATATGACCAAGCACCTTACAGAACTCCGACACATCTTGGGCCAGCTAAGGACGGCCTAAGTGAAGTTATCCATTCAAAAAGCACAACGGTGCTGCACCCGGGTAAACTTCTTAGGCCATGAAGTTACCTCAGAAGGTCTAAACCCCCAAAAGAGAGAGGTTGAGGCAGTATTTAGTATGTAAGGTCCCTACTAATCTTAAATAATTAAGATCGTTTCTAGGAATGGTTAACTATTCGCGTAAGTTCATCGACAAATACACCTTCTGCTGAAGAAAGACACTGAGTGGTCATGGGGCAAGGAACAAGCAGACGCTGTGAAGGAACTGAAGGTACGACTCACCCAAGCCCTGCCTTGCGTATCCAGAAGGAGGTAAATCTTTTTTCCTTGAGACCGCACACCAGCCTTTGCAGTACTTACAGGGTGAACGTATCAGGGATGGAAATGTGTCTAATAGCCGACTGCTTGGACTTTGTCCTTGCAAGGGTGGCCCCTGGAAATTCGATACAAACAGAACAAGATAAGTCCAGTGGCCCAGGGCCTTGCTGAGCTGCATGATTGTTCTGCTCCTGATTCCTGTGTGGGGACCATGGACACTGACTTTGTAGAAGAACAACTGTTGTCTCCCTACAAGGTTTATGATGATGAATACTGTAAACAGTTGTCGTGTGTATATGTAGATGGCTGTGCATATCATCATAAGGACAAAGGCCAGCTCCAACTGGTGGCTGGCATCAGGATCATATGACCCAAGGTGTAGCCCCAATCTCTGTGGGATACAAGCTTGGGCCAAGAAGCAGCCAAGTTGCTGAACTCGCTGCAATTCTGAAAGCCGTTCAGATGGCCATAGATTACCGCCTTAAAGAATTCGCCATCATCACCGATTCAAATTATGTCAGGAATAGTTTTGTTGAATATCTCCCCGACGGAAACGGAACAACATGGTAAAAAGTAACAATAAACCTGTCAAACATGGTAAGTTGTTTTGTCAAATCGACACAAGATCATTTTGTATTTTAAGAAAACCAAGGGCCACTCCAAAGTCCTAGGTGAAGAAAAGGAAGGGAATGATCAGGCCGATACCCTAGCCAAAGAAGGGACAGTACAGTTAGAAGCTGTCACTAGACAACAAGCTAGGATGACTGATGATTCAAATGTATTGCAATGGTGTCGTGAAAACTCCAGTGAAGATATAATCACAGCCCAAAAAGAAGACCCAATAATTAGCTTGTTTTATAACCATTTAGAACACCCGGATCAGATTCCCCTTAGTCAAGAAAATTATCCCGACAAGGAAAACTTACATATATTAATGAAATCCAAATCCCAGTTCACACTGCATCAGGGATTGCTGATCCGCACCTCAAAAGGGTGTATCCAACAATGGGTAGTCCCACTTAAATTCAAAGTTTTAATGCTACACCATGCCCATGACACCCCCATGTCTGGGCACCGCGGAGAAAAAAATCACTTTCAAGATCCTCCGGGATTACGCCTACTGGCCTCATATGCTGCGTGATGTGAAGGCATACTACCAAGGATGCTTAATATGTCCTCAAAATTCAACCGGCTTCGCCCACCCATAGGGCACCCCTTCAGAAAAGGGGGATATGCATGCCTTGGTCAGACCCTCAAATGGATTTCATTGGGCCTGTAACGAAATCTTCCCAAGGGAATCGATATATGTTAACCGTGACATGTTTATTTACCAAATATGTTGAGTTTATTCCAGCACCAAATAACAGCTCCGA